>NW_022632474.1:0-2285 GCF_010015895.1 Lontra canadensis | reverse complement strand
GGGGGAACCAGGTGGTGGGTATTGGAGAGGGCACGGATTGCATGGAGCACTGGGTGTGGTACAAAAACAATGAATACCATTACACTGAAAATTAAAAAAAAATTAAAAAATGCTGGTGGAATTTTGATCGGGATGACATTGAAAGTATAGATTGCTCTAGGCACTATAGACATTTTGACAAAGTTTATTTTTCTGATCTATGAGCATGGAATGGTCTTCCATCTTTTTGTGTCATCTTCAATTTATTTCGTAAGTGTTCTGTAGTTCCTCGAGTACAGATCCTTTACCTCTTTGGTTAGGCTTATTCCTAGGTATCTTATGGTTCTTGGTGCTACAGTAAATGGAATAGATTCTTTAATTTCCCTTTCTGTATTTTCATTGTTAGTGTATAAGAAAGCAACTGATTTCTGTACATGGATTTTGTATCCTGCCCCATTACTGAACTGCTGTATGAATTCTAGTAGTTTGGGGGTAGAGTCTTTTGGGTTTTCCATATAATGTATCATGTCATCTGCAAAGAGAGAGAGTTTGACTTCTTCATTGTCAATTCGAATACCTTTTATTTCTCTGTTTATGGTTTCTGTTGCTAGGACATCTAGTACTATGTTGAATAACATTGGTGAGAGTGGGGCATCCTTGTATTCCTGATCTCAAAGGGAAGGCTGTCAGCTTTTCTCCATCGAGAATGATATTTGCTGTGGGTTTTTCATAGATAGATTTTATGAAGTTCAGGAATATTCCCTCTATCCCTGTACTTTGAAGTGTTTTAATCAGGAATGGGCAATGTATCTTGTCAAATGCTTTTTCTGTGTCAATTGAGAGAACCATCTTCTCTCTTCTCTTACTGATTTGTTCTGTCACATTGACTGATATGCGAATGTTGAACCACCCTTGCTTCCCATGGATAAATCCCACCTGGTCATGGTGGATAATCTTTTCAATGTACTGTTGGATCCTATTTGCTAGGATCTTGTTGAGAATCTTGGCATCCATATTCATCAGGATATTGGTCTGAAATTCTCCTTTTTGGTGGGGTCTTTGGCTGGTTTGGGGATCAGGGTAATGCTGGCTTCATAGAAAGAGTCTGGGAGTTTTTCTTCTGTTTCTATCTTTTGAAACAGCTTCAGGAGAATAGGTATTCTTTCTTCTTTGAAAGTTTGGTAGAATTCTCCAGGGAATCTGTCAGGTCCTAGGCTCTTGTGTTTTGGGAGGTTTTTGATCACTGCTTCAATCTCATTACTAGATATTGGTCTATTCAGATTGTCAGTTTCTTCCTGATTCAGTTTTGGAAGTTCTCCTATTAGCCTTAAAGCCTATTTTGTCCAATATTACTTTCACATTTCAGCTGTTCACATCTATTTGCATGATAAATATTTCTCCATCCCCTCACTCTGAATCTTCAGGTAGCTTTAGGTCTGAAATGAGTCTCCTGTAGGCAGCATAAAGATGGGTCTTTCTTTCTTTCTTTCTTTTTTTTTTTTTTTTTTAATCTGCCATCTTATGTCTTTAGGTTGGAGCATTTAGTCCATTTACATTCAAAGTAATTATTGACACACCTGTATTGCCATTTTGTTTTATGTTCCTTATGTTCCTTATTCTTTTGATTAGTTGGCTTTCTTTAGTGATCTACTTGCATTTCCCTTATTTTTGCATATCTTCTAGTGGGATTTGGTTCGTGATTACCCTGTAGTTTGTATATAACATTTCCTGAATATAGCAGTCTATATTTAGTTGATGGTCCTTAATTTGAACTCATTCTTTACCCCTCTCTTGCCCATGTTTTGGGTATATGGTGTCCTACTTTACATCCTTTCATTTTGTGTGTCCCTCAACTGTTTTTGTTTTGTTTTGTTTTGTTTGCTTGTTTACAGATCTTATATTTGCTGCTTTTGTGTTTCCTACTTTGAATGGAAAAGAAGGAATGTAAGAATACCAAAGACTCCCCTTTAACATGTTTTTGTAGGGCTTGTGTAGTAGTCTCAGAATTCCTTTGTCTGGGATATTCCATCTTTCCTTATCTTGTGAATGATCGGCTTTATGGGTAAAGTAATCTTGCTGCAGATTTTTTCCAGCAATTGGACTATATTCTGCCATTGCTTTTTTGCCTGTGCAGTTTCTGTTGAGAAATCAGCTTATGGGGTTCCCCTGTATGTAACTGGTTTCTTTTCTCTTGGTGCTTTTAAAATTCTCTGTCACTACCTCTTTGCCATCGTAATTACTGTGTGTTGTGCTGCCAACCTCCTTACCTTGATTTGTTTGGGGAGCTCTCTGCCTTCTGGATCTGA
>NW_022632473.1:0-11080 GCF_010015895.1 Lontra canadensis | reverse complement strand
GAGACCCTGGCCGAGGGCGGACGCTTAACCACTCACCCGCCCCAGGGTTCCCCTGTTTCTGTATCTTGTGCTGAGCTTTCTCCAGTCAATACGGGTTGATGGCCAGTTCTTAATGGAAGGGAAGTTACAAGGGAGGTAAGCAGCTGGGTTCTTGCAGCAGGGGAGCTGGCTTCTCGTTGGAGGTGGGGAAGACGAGAAGTACTATCCTCCAGAAGGTCGCTCACCCACTGAGAATGCGACACCCAAGCTGGCCAGGTAACAGGTGGCTGGGGAGGAAAGGGAGGCCCTTGATACGGATGCAGATTTGCTCTTCACGTGGGGCGTGAGAATTTATTCTCAGCAGAGAGAGGAAGATAGGCCAGTATCCAGAATCGCATTGCAGTCTGGTTTAACGCTTTTGTGACAAAAATTGCTTCTTTTCTTTCCCCCTCTGTAGAGCGCATTCAGAGTTGGCAGGAGCAATCTGGCGTTGAAAATGGGACTGGTCTGGCGGTTCTTGATTTGAGTGAATCAGGTAGAAAGTCTTGTGGCCACACAACAGGTAAGAGACGTTGAATTACTTAGTAAATAAAGACCGGATGCCTCGGTGGCTCAGTTGCTCAAGGGTCTGCTCTCAGCTCGGGTCAGGAGTCCAGTTCAGGCACACTGCTCAGCAGGAGAGTGTGCTTTTCTCTCCCTCTGCGCTCCCTGCCACCCCTCACCCAATACCCTCTGGAATGTCTGTGGGCTAATCAATAATCTTTTAAAAATAAAATGTAGAAATTAAAATTTTTTATGTTTGTTTCACTGTGTACATGTGTTATATTCCCAAAGAATGGTGGTTCTTTTAAATTTTATTTATTTTAGAGGAAACGAGAGGGGGAAGGTCAGAGGGAGAAGCAGGGAGCCTGATGGGGGACTCCATCCCAGGACTCTGTGATCATGACCTGAGCTGAAGGCAGATGCTTAACCAACTGAGCCAGCCAGGCACCCAAGTATGGTGATTCTTGATCGGTAACGCCATTTAATTGGGATAGGCATGATAAAGGGTCATTATGTGAGTGTGGTCTTTCAAGAATTTTAAAGTGTCATCTCCACCCGTGTGGGTGTATCTTTACCATTATCTTTGCAGCTGTAAGTAGTTATATTGACTCAAACCAGAACCACCAGTGAAGGTGAGAGGAAAACTCACCAGTGGGCTTATTTACTCCTACAGTTTTGTATAGTTAAGGGAGATTCCTTTCTTCTATAAAGAGCCCTCCAATCAAAGCAGTTAACAAAACATTTTTGTGTCAAATTCAGGGCTGGAGTACCTCTCTGGATACACAGTAGTTTTACTTTTATATTAGAAAAGGTTACTAAATGATGGCTCACTTTAGCTCTGCTAATAATCACCAATCATTGAATTGCTGGGCTTTGTAAGGACCTATTTTATATTTCTATATTTTAGCCAGGTTAAACAATAACATTGTCGTTTAACCCTTAAACTATCCCTGCTTCCCCTCCCCCAGGGGACCTACTTAAAAACAAGTCCTGAAAGCCAGCCTCAGGTAACAAAACACAGATACAAGGATGAGTCAGACCAGGTGGAGACATCCGATCAGTGGGGGTGTTGCATACTGTCTCCCTAGCTACCAAAGAGTTGGGCCCCCGCCCTTTGGGAGCCTTTTTGGTGCCAATCCTAATCAAGGTATAATAGGCAGGTTATAATGTCTACTAGGGTAACTTGTAACTCAATTCGCCACCTAGCATCACTGTGGAGTTTCCTGTGTGTGTTACAATCTCATTGGCCACCTGTGCCTGGCCAGGCCCGACTGCATGGCCTTTGCCCTTAAAAGCTCGTCTGTGAAACAGAGAAAGGTCGTTCTCTCTCTGTAAGAGGTGCAGCCCTGGCTGGCCAGTTTGATTCTGGATGCTTGGCGTGAAATAAAGCTCTGCTTGACCTTCGCTTTGTATCAGTTTCGCTCCTTTAATCACGGACCCGTTATTTGGGCATAACATATGGGGGCCCGTCCGGGATTAAACAACGAGAACTGAGCCAGCATCAGAATTTTGGGAAAAAGGACTTTGGAGATATGAGGTGAGATCTGGGGATCCTTTCTTTTCTGTGGCTTGGACCGGCGAGTGCTGGCGAGTGTCTGTGGGGGGGGGGGGGTAGGATCCCCCGCCAGCGGCAGCCTCTGGGTGAGGGCCGCTGGGTCTGGTTCTGTTCTGTGGCTCTGCCTGGCGAGCATCTGTAAGGGGGGCCCGGGATCTCCCGCCAGCGGCAGGATCTAGATGAGGGTCGCTGGGTCTGGTTCTGTCTGTCTGGTTGCGGAGCTCCAGGTATAGCCCACCAGGGTAAAGCCGGACGGGGCCATGCTCCCCAGGGCTGGAGAGGATGTGGGGACGCCCCTTCCCTCCACTGGTAGATTGCCAGGGGGCTCAAGTCCCCCTAGACGATCGGGGGTTTGAGTCCCCCTAGGCAGTCATGGTCAGGGGATTCAAGTCCCCCTAGGCGGTCACCTCTGGTTCTGAACCATTGGGCCTACAGTTGTCTTTGTTTTGTCTTTTTGTTGTCTGTTGTGTGGTTCATTCTGTTTGCAGAGGATGGAGAAAATTCCCACCAGCACCAAGATCTGGGTGAGGACCACTGGGCCTGTGGTGTATTTGTCTTGTCTTCTTGTTGTCTGTTGTGTTGTTTATTGTGTTTGGAGAAGTGAGGCAAGTGGGCTGTAAGGGACCTATGACACCCTTAAGTCTTATCCTCCAGCATTTTAAGGATTTTCAAAGTAAAGTCGCCCAGTTGGGTGACAAGGTTTATCCAGGAAAGCTAAAAACACTCTGCCAACTAGAGTGGCCTGCTTCCTCCACAGGGTGGCCACCGGAAGGAATGTTCGTCTTGACTCAAATCTACTCTACTCAGAGCAAGGTCTTCGATCTTCATCGAGACCAAATACCGTACATCGTGGCCTGGCCATATCTGGTAGAAGAGCCACCATCATGGCTCAAGTCTCACCTTCTCCCTACTAACGAAACCATCTCTCTCCCCCTAAGGCAGGTTGGAACACCAAAACCAGAACAAAGAGGAGGAGGAATCAGGGAAGAAAACCATCCTACTTCTGTCAGATGTGGAGGATATGGAAACCCCCTCCCCTTTTATCTGTCTCCTAAACCTGACTCTCGGTCCCGAGACACCCTTACCAGCCCACTTCATATGCGGTCAGGGTCCATCTATGGGACCACCAAGCAGGGAGATTGTCCTGAACCCTCCCCTTCCCTCTTATCCCCCTTTGACTCCCTACACCTCACCAGTTCCATCGGTGCCGATGCTACTTCTCTGCAAGGTTGCTCCACCAGATGGAAGAGGGCGCCCCCACCTAACCTATGTCCCTTTCTCCTCTTCTGATATCTATAACTGGAAAGCCCAACATAAACCCTTCTCTGTCCACCCTCAGGATTTAATTAGTCTCTTGGAGACTGTCTTTCTTACTCACCAGCCCACCTGGGTGGATATTCAACAGCTCCTTATGGCCCTCTTTAGCGCGGAAGAGAGGGATTGCTTTATGCAGGAAACCCGTAAGGTGATGAATGAGAGACTTGGCAGGGACCTTGACCCCCAGCGAATGGAGGACTACTGCCCAAGGGAACCCCCCAACAGATCCAAACTCCGATGAAGGTAAGGAGAGCCTATGCTTCTACCGCCAGGCTCTACTGGGAGGCCTCCGTGCTGCTGCAAGGAGACCCATAAATTTATCTAAAATTAGTACAGTGACTCAAGGTAAGAATGAGTCTCTGGGAGCTTTCCTAGAAAGGCTTATTGAAGCCTATAGAATATATAGTCTAATCGATCCTGAGGCGCCCAAAAACCAGAGGGCAATAAATCTTGCTTTTGCTAGTCAGTCAGCCCCAGATATTAGGAGGAAACTTCAGAAAATTGAGGGGTTTGAAGGGAAAAATCTAACTGAGCTAGTGGGAATAGCAGAAAAGGTGTTTAACAGCAGGGATGCACAAGAAGAGGAAAAATAGACAAGAAAACTGGTTAAAGTCTTGGCACTACACGAAGTGGGAAGGAAACGGGGAAAGAGGTCAATGGAAAGGGAAAGGGCAGGTCGGGGATAGTCAATGGAGAGAGAAACCTAAACACAGAGGAAGCAGGCGAGAAGACATAGATCCAGATCAGTGTGCTTACTGTAGGGAAAAAGGACATTGGGCTAAGGAGTGCCCCAAAAGGGAAATGACAATGCTGGCCACCAGAGACTGAAGGGGCCGTGGTTCGGAGCCCCTCCTCGAACCTCGGGTAAAAATTGAAGTGGAGGGGAAATCAATTGATTTTTTGGTGGACACAGGGGCCCAATTTTCATCATTACTTAAACCTATGGGAAAGCTATCTGAAGAGGAAGTCTGGGTACAAGGGGCAAATGGCACAGAAAGACATAAATGGACAACAGAGAGAACTTTAAATTTAGCCTCGGGAGTAGTCAAACATCGGTTCTTAGTCCTCCCTAATGCCCCATATAACTTAATGGGAAGAGATCTCCTCCACAAACTACGAGCTGGCATTCAGTTCTCCGAAGGAGATCTGACTGTAACCTTGGGGCAACCCACGGTACAGATGTTCGTGGCAGCAGTAGATGGATACCTCCTTTATGAGCCAGTCTCGAAACAAGAGGAGACAAGGGAGGGAAGCATTCGCCCAAACCCTACAGGCCAAGTTTCCTAAAGTCTGGACAGAAGGGAAGCCCCCTGGCTTGGCCAAGGAACGGCCTCCAGTGGTGGTACAGTTAAAAGCGACGGCCATGGCTGTTCACGTCCGGCAGTATCCCCTCCCCTGGGAAGCAAAGGAAGGGATCAGGAAGCACATTAACCGTCTCCGAGGAGACAGGATCCTAGTTCCTTGCAGGTCTCCATGGAACACTCCTTTGCTGCCTGTCAAAAAGACCGAGACTGGGGAATACTGACCTGTTCAGGACTTGCAGGAAGTTAATAAATGGGTTGAAGATGTCCACCCGACGGGGCCTAACCCCTATACCCTACTCTCCCTCCTGGGCCCCAGAAGAACTGTCTATACTGTCTTAGGTCTCAAGGATGCATTTTTCTGCGTACCCTTAGTGAGGGAGTCTCAGCCTCTTTTTGCTTTTGAGTGGTCTGACCCACAGGAGGGATTCCCAGGCCAGCTCGCCTGGACGAGACTTCCCCAAGGATTCAAGAACTCACCCACTATCTTCGATGAGGCCCTACATGAGGATTTGCGTGAGTACAGAACCTCCAACCCGGGAGTCACTGTTAAAGTACGTTGATGACTTGCTGATAGCCACTGAGGACTATGAGTCATGCTTGCGAGGAATGAAAGCTCTCTTACAGACTCTGCAGGAGAAAGGGTATCGGGTGTCAGCGAAGAAAGCACAGCTCTGTCAGAGCCACACCACTTATCTAGGCTTTGATCTCCACGGGTTCGCTGAGTCCAGGAAACAGGTGATCACCCGATACCCCCCGCCCCACCACGCCCCGACAAGTGAGGGAGTTTCTTGGAACAGTGGGCTACTGCAGACTGTGGATACTGTGGTTCGCGGAGATGGCCCGACCCCTCTATGAACTAAGGGAGGACTCACTACGGTAGAGTGGACAGCTGAGGCAGAAGAAGCATTTCAGGAATTACAAACAGCCTTACTGAGTGCCCCAGCACTGGCCATCCCAGATGTTACCAAGCCCTTCCACTTGTATGTGGATAAAAAAGCAGGGGTGGCCAAAGGAGTTTTAACTCAGACTCTAGGACCTTGGCAAAGGCCAGTAGCCTATCTTAGCAAGAAACTAGATCCAGTAGCGGCTGGGTCCCCCCTTGCCTCCGCATAATTGCTGCAACGGCCCTCCTGGTCAAGGATGCAAGCAAATTGACTCTGGGTCAAAATCTCATCTTGACCACCACCCACGCCATCGAGGGCCTTCTCCAGACTCCGCCAGACCAGTGGATAACAAACGCCTGAGTGACAGCGTATCAGGCCCTCCTCCTCAACGAACCAAAGGTGACCTTCTGGCCCCCAGCAGTGCTAAATCCAGCCACACTGCTGCCAGAGGAACTGGCTGACCATCCACAGGACTTCGGGGAGGTTCTAACCCAAGTCACAGGAATAAGGCCGGGCCTCAGAGACACTCCCCTCCTGGGCAAGAGATGACTCTGTTCACAGATGGGAGTAGTTACATGGTCAATGGAGAGAGATATGCGGGGGCTGCGGTGGTTTCCTCTGAGCAGGAACTTTGGACAACAGCCCTGCCACATGGAACCTCAGCGCAAAAAGCAGAGCTAATTGCAATCACCAAGGCACTACAGATGGCCAAGGGTAAGACCGCCAACATCTATACGGACAGCAGGTAAGCCTTTGCTACTTTCCATATACATAGGGCTATTTATAAAGAAAGGGGCCTATTAACAGCAGAATGAAAAGGAATTAAAAATAGAGGAGAGATATTGGCTCTCCTCCAGGCTATTTGGGATCCAAAAGAGGTAGCCGTTATGCATTGCCCCAGACACCAAAAGGGGACTGATTTGATTTCAAAAGGAAACCAATTAGCAGATCGGGCCTAGCAGCTCAAGAAACAAATGGTACAAGAGCTGGTTACACTTCTGGCTCTGGCCCTACCAGAAAAACCAAACTATTCAGAGGAAGATTTAAAATATTTACAGAAGTGGACTAAATTAGACTATAAAGGGGATTGGGCTAAGACTAGAAGAGGAAAGTTAATTCTTCCTTGAAGAATAGGAAGAAAATTAGTAAGCCAAATACATCAGGGCACACATCTGGGGACACGCAAGCTTAAGGAGCTTATGGGCAAGCAGTTCCAGATTTCTAAGTTAGGGCGTATGACTCAGGATGTGGTTGATAGATGTGCTCAATGCCAGGCAGTCAATGTAGGAGGAACTAGCATGGGAAGAGGGAAAAGAGAGAGGTAAGGAACCAGGATTTTTTTAGGAAATAGATTTTACAGAGATGAAACCGGGAAAATATGGGCACAGGTATATGTTAGTTTTTGTAGATATCTTTTCAGGCTGGGTAGAGGCTTTTTCTGCCAAACATGAAATGGCAGGAATAGTAGCCAAAAAGCTACTGTGGAGGCCAAGAAAAACAAGGCTGTACCCACCTCGAGTCTAGCCCTGACATAAGTACAGCCATCTTGGCAAAGCCGAGGCTGGCACCTTGCACACCCTCTTGACCCACTCCCCTCCCATTGGTAGTATGTGTGATATTCCTCTGCCACCCCTGGCTGCCCTGGGGGAAAAGCAAATAGTTAACTTGCAGAGATCACAATCCTCCAAGACAGGAGTCTCCCTCGGTTTACCGATGTCCTAGAGATTTACAACAAAGAAGCTATCTTAACAATAGCACAATTTCCAGAGGCAAATAACTCATTTCCTCAAGCCCTAAATAAAGTTAAATTTCTTCTAAACCCAAATCTCACTAACAAGGATACTTGATAGGAGAAATGTGAAAACCTCCAAGATAGTAGTGTCAGCAATCATTCCCAAGCATATGACCCACTGATATACTTCTAAAGGGTCTCACGAGAAGATTTTTATTACTGGTAATGAATAACCTTTTCCCTCAGACAATAGCTAGCCCCTCAAGGTCCTGGAGACCTCGCTTCCAAAAGTCCTTCGAGACTTACGTCATCCCTAATCCCCTTTGTCCTCACCCACCGCCAAATCCACCCCTACTCTGCCTTTAAAAACTCTGACTGTAATCTGGTTCGGGGTCCAAGTCCATACTCGGCTGTGTCAGGTATACTTGGGCCCAAGCTTAAGCTTGTCAAATAAACCCTCATGTGATTGCATTGGTGCTTGGCTCCTTGGTGGTCTCTCAGAAGCAAAAACTCAGGCATAACACTACTAGAAGAAATAATTCCTAGGTTTGGGCTGCCTCTCGTGATTGGGTCAGACAATGGCCCTGCTTTTGTGAGTTCAGTCTCACAGGCATTGGCCAAAACCATAGGCACTATTTGGAAACTACATTGTCCCTAGCGGCCCCGGAGCTCCAGGCAAGTAGAAAGAATGAATCGGACTCTTAAAGAAACTTTGACAAAGTTAATTCTAGAGACTGACACTGGGTGGGTAGATCTCCTTCCCTTCGCCCTCCTCAGGGCGAGATGTACACCCTACTTGAATAAGGTGACCCCTTTTGAAATAATGTTCGGAAGACCCCCCCACCCCTTTGCCCTTGATTACAAGAGATTGCTGTAGCAGAAATGACTTAGTCTGTACTCCAGTCACTGCAGGCATTACAGTCTGTCTTAAAAAGAGCCCATGCAGGGATCCAGACTGCCCACACTGGGACAGAGGCAGAGATGAAGCCACATCCCTACCAACCCGGAGATTTGGTCTGGATACGCCGCCACCAAGTGGGAAACCTGGAGCCTCTCTGGGAGGGACTGTTTACTGTCATCCTGACCACCCCCACGGCAATAAAAGTAGAAGGCATCAGGGCCTGGATTCACGCGGGTCACGTCAAACGAGCCGAGGACGAGAAAGCCCCCCAGAGGTGGACTAAACTAAGACTCAAAAAACAATGAGTTCATTAAACTCATTGTTGCCCCTGTTGTTAAGATATAGGCGGGAGGTATAAGCAAGTGCAAATAACAAAGTGGGGGCTTAACATACTGTTTCTGGGTAAATCACACTGAGGTCATTAAAACCGTCTAGCAGCTGTTAAAAGGGGGTATAGAACTGGCTAAAGAGTCAAAGATTTGACTAATCTCCAAAGAAAGGGGGGAATGTAAGGACCTACCTATTTTATATTTCTATATTTTAGCCAGAGGTTTCCATTGAGGTTAAAAAATAACATTGCTGTTTAACCCTTAAACTGTCCCTGCTTCCCCTCCCCCAGGGGACCTACTTAAAAACAAGTCCTGAGGGACGCCTGGGTGGCTCAGTTGGTTGGATGACTGCCTTCGGCTCGGGTCATGATCCGGAGTCCCGGGATCGAGTCCCGCATCGGGCTCCCAGCTCCATGGGGAGTCTGCTTCTCCCTCTGACCTCCACGCTCATCCTCTCTCTCACTGCCTCTCTCTCAAATAAATAAATACAATCTTAAAAAAAAAAAAAAAAAAAAAAAAACCACACACACACAAGTCCTGGAAGCCAGCCTCAGGTAGCAAAACACAGATACAAAGACGGGTCAGACCAGGTGGAGACATCCAATCAGTGGGGGGTTGCATACTGTCTCCCTA
Source organism: Lontra canadensis (assembly GCF_010015895.1). Classification (NCBI taxonomy): domain Eukaryota; kingdom Metazoa; phylum Chordata; class Mammalia; order Carnivora; family Mustelidae; genus Lontra; species Lontra canadensis. The sequence continues at coordinate 1,903 of NW_022632473.1, read as the reverse complement.
GCTACCAAGGTGTACGGCCCCCGCCCTTTGGGAGCCTTTTTGGCGCCAATCCTAATCAAGGTGTAATAGGCAGCTTCTAAAATCTACTAGGGTGAATTGTAATTCAATTGGTCACCTAGCATCACTGTGGAGTTTCCTGTGTGTGTTACAATCTCATTGGCCACCTGTGCCTGGCCCGGCCCAACTGCATGGCCTTTGCCCTTAAAAGCTAGTCTGAAACAGAGAAGGTCATTCTCTCTCTGTAAGAAGTACGGCCCTGGCTGGCCAGTGTGATTCTTGATGCTTGGCGTGAAATAAAGCTCTGCTTGAACTTCGCTTTGTATCAGTCTCGCTCCTTTAATCATAGACCCGTTATTTGGGCATAACAGGCTTAAACCTGACCATATCTATATACTGAGAGTTTGAAGTGGAAGTAACTGGAAATATGATGTAACTGTAAGAATCAGTTCCTTTTCAGTTGTGTTTAGTACCAATGTTAGTTATTCTAGAAAACTTCTGTGTCAAGTCCTTTTGAAAACCATGGTCCAGTCCTCCTGAAGGGCTGGCTTCACTTGGAAAGCATGAATCCCACTGTTTTTTCTTTCACTTTGAATGCAAATAAGTGACACCAGTCAGCTTTTACCAAAAGCGTAGCAGCCACTGGCACAGCTTAGTTATTTCCTTACTCTACAGTCTGGTCCCAATATTTGAGTTGACTCTACTAGCACCACCTTTACTGTCATGACAAAATAAGTGGAAAAGTTTCTCAAAATCTGGAAAAAGGGGCACCTGGGTGGCTCAGTCGGTTAAATGTCTGCTGCTTAGGTCATAATCCCAGGGTCCTGGGATCAAGTTCCGCATCCAGCTCTCTGCTCAGAGGGGCGCCTGCTTCTCTCTCTACCTCTGCCTGCTGCTCTGCCTGCTTGCGTGCTCTCTCTCTCTGGCAAATAAATAAATAAAATATTTTTAAAAAACCTGGAAAAAGTTGATGGAATGATGATACCGGATTTCATTTCTTTAAAATATTTTGTCCTGGGGCGCCTGGGTGGCTCAGATCTTGATCCCATCGTCCTGGGATCAAGCCCCACATCGGGCTCTCTACTCAGTGGGGAGCCTGCTTCCCCCTCTATCTGCCTGCCTCTCTGACTACTTGTGATCTCTCTCTGTTAAATAAATAATAAAATAAAATCTTAAAAAAAACAAAAAACAAAAAACAAAAACCTTGTCAGAGGGGCACCTGGGTGGCTCAGAGCCTTCGGCTCAGGTCATGATCCCTGGGATCCTGGGATCAAGCCCTGCATTGGGCTCTTTGCACAGCGGGGAGCCTGCTTCCTCCTCTCTCTCTCTGCCTGCCTCTGCCTACTTGTGATCTCTCTCTCTCTCTGTCAAATATATAAATAAAATCTTTAAAAAATAAAATACTTTGTCTTAGGAATCAAACTACAGGATCTAGGAAGTGTTGTCAGTGGTATTGCCTGTTCTGTAAATGTGGAAACCTACTGTCTACAATATCTGAATGGTATTGGTCCACAAACTTTTTTTTTTTTGGTAGACTGGTTTACTGCAAAATTGGGTGGCTTTGAGATTGTAACTTTGTAACAGTTTGTAGCCTTTAGCTGACACGTCCTGAAGAGTTTGCTACAGTTTCACAATTATTTCAATGTGTCTGCTGAGGTCTTATGTCCCTTTGAAGCAAGGGATTGTAACAAAGCCAAAGTGTCCATTTCGCATTGGCCTATAGTTTGGAAGGCTACCAGCAAATCATCTACATACTAAATTACTATAGATCCCTCTAGGTGGGACGTATTTCTCTAAGCGTTCCTATAAATGACTACAGAAAATATGAAAGCCCTGATTTCCTTGAGAAAAAAACCTCTCCCTGGGGCGGGTGAGTGGTTAAGCGTCCGCCCTCGGCCAGGGTCTC
>NW_022632472.1:0-11102 GCF_010015895.1 Lontra canadensis | reverse complement strand
AAGATATTGAAGACAGTGTCTTTCTCAATTCATATGAGTAAGTCAGTTTGAAGTTTGGAGGAAGGGAGCCATCAGTGGATCTCTTATTTTTGTTAAGGTATATCTTGTACAGAGGCAAAGAGAAAAACTGAAAAGGTATCAAAATGTTTGAGAGGGAGAGTATACAATAATGACTCAAATTGAATTTGCAGATGAGTACCATGCTTGGAAAAAATATTTCTAAAGTTTTACAAATAAATGTTCTTCTAGTTTAAAAATGTGAAAATATTTTTAATAGATAATAATTTTAGAGTAAAGTTTTCTTAACAGAGGGTTTCAGAATGCTACTTATTCCTTAGTTGTGTTCCTTCCTCATTTTTCTTCTGGATATATTTTGGTACCCAGAATATATTTTGCGGATTTTGTCTATGAGCAAATGGGACTGAGAACAAAAGTGAAAACATTTTTCTGATTAAGGGTCTCTTCATGCTCATTGAGATTTTATTAATTTTGACTTGTGTGTGAGTAATCTCCCTGAGAGTACTTCCTATTGCAGTGACCTGAAGGCATTTTTACTATGTATTCATGGCAAGGAAACAATACATTCTTAAAATCACATGTGTCTGAGTTGCAGAAATATTCATGAGATTTTTCTTCTGCTTTTCTCTTTGCCACTTATTTAACCATTCAACAGCTTGTGCCAATGTTGGAGAGTGAGTAGTGCTGAATAGGAAATTAACTGGTCACTCTTGGAATTTTTTTGCTGTCTAGAAAAAGATTATATGGAAAATAAAGAGGAGACTAATGAATCCAAATAGTTCTCCAGATTATTATGAATTAATTTCCATTTTCTATGAAGTTTCATCCTGGGCCATCAGTGAAAAGTTCATTCTGCTACTTAATTAAATTATAGGTCCGCATATTAGCTATATGTTTTCTGCAGTGAAGCTGCCGAGGACTGGAGCAAATTTTGTTTTGTTTTTGGGTTTTTGGGTTTTTATTTTTTGTTTTTTAATTCTAGTATCGTTAACATATAGTGTTATATTAGTTTCAGGTGTACAATATAGTGATTCAACAATTCTATCTATACATTATTCAGTGCTCATCATGATAAGTATATTCTTACTCCTGTTCACCTATGTCATTCATTTTCCCGCTGACCTCTCCGCTGATAACACTCCGTCTGTTCTCTACAGTTAAGAATCTGTTTTTTTGGTTTGTCTCTTTTTTCCCCTTTGTTTGTTTCTTAAATTCCACATATGAGGGGCACCTGGGTGGTTCAGTGGTTTAAAGCCTCTGCCTTTGGCTCAGGTCATGATCCCAGGGTCCTGGGATCAAGCCCTGCATTGGGCTCTTCTGCTCCATGGGGAGCCTGCTTCCTCCTCTCTCTCTGCCTGCCTCTCTGCCTACTTGTAATCTCTGTCTGTCAAATAGATAAATAAAATCTTTAAAAAAATAAATTCCATGTATGAGTGAAATCATATGGTATTTGTCTTTTTCTAATTTATTTCATTTAGCATTATACTCTCTACATCCATCCACGTTGTTGCAAATGAAACAATTTCATTTTTCATGGCTGAATAATATTCCTGTGCGAGTGTGTGTGTGTGCGCGCGCACACGTGTGTGCATGTGCATGCACACATGTGTGCGTGTGCACACACACATACATTTTCAGTGGACACGGGCTGCTTCCATATCTTGGCTATTATAATTAATGCTGTAACAAACATAGGGGTGCATACATCCTTTCAAATTAGTGTTCCTTACTCTTTGGGTAGATACCAAATAGTATGATCACTAGATCATAGGGCAGTTCCTTTTTTAATTTTTTGAGAAACCTCCATACTGTTTTTCACAGTGGCTACACCAGTTGCATTCCCACCAATGGAGCACAAGAGTTTCTTTTCCTCCACATCCTCGCCAACATTTGTTTCTTGTATTGTTGATTTTAGCCATTCTGACTGCTGTGAGGTGATATCTCACTGTAGTTTTGATTTGCATTTCCCTGATGGTTAGTGATGTTGAGCATCTTTTCATGTGTTTGTTGCCCATCTGTATGTCTTTTTTGGAGAATGTCTGTTCATATCTCCTGCCCATTTTAAATTGGATTATTTGGTTTTATGTTCAGTTATAAATTCTTTACGTATTTTGGATACTAACCCTTTGTCAGATATGTCATTTATAAATAGCTTCTCCCATTCCATAGGTTGCCTTTTGGTTTTATTGATTGTTTCCTTTGCTGTGCAGAAGGTTTTTATTTTGATGTAGTTCTAATAGTTTATTTTTGTCATTCTTACATTCTTTTTAAAATAAATTCATAGTTCCATCCACATGTTGCAAATGGCAAGATTTCATTTTTTGATGGCTGAGTAATACTCCACTGTATATATATGCCGCTTTATGTTTATCCATTCATCAGTTGATGAACATTTGGGCTCTCCATATTTTGGCTATTGTTGATAATGCTGCTATAAACATGGGTGTGCAGGTACCCCTTATAATCTGTATTTTTTTTATCCTTTGGTAAATACCTAGTAGTATAATTGCTGGATCCTAAGGTAGTTCTATTTTTAACTTTTTGAGGAACCTCCATACTGTTTTCCAGAGTGACTGTACCAGTTTACATTCCTACCAACCATGCAAGAGGGTTCCCTCTTCTCCATATCCTTGCCAACATCTGTTATTTTCTGAGTTGTTAATTTTAACCATTGTGACTGGTGTGAGGTGGTATCTCATTGTGGTTTTGATTTGTATTTCCCTGACGATGAGTGATATTGAGCATCTTTTCATGTGTCTTTTAGCCATGTGGATGTCTTCTTTGGGAAAGTGTCTATTCATGTCTTCTGTCCATTTCTTAATTGGATTATTTGTTTTTTGGGTGTGAGTTTGGTAAGTACTTTATTAGATTTTGGATACTAACCCTTTATCAGATACATCATTTCCAAATGTCTTCTCCCATTCCATAGGCTGCCTTTCAGTTTTATTGATATAACTTATTTAAATAGTCAGATATTGCTGGATATTGTTTACAACTTTTCATTGTTGCAAAAAATATTTTTAAGACCAAATCTCTGTATATAATTATTTCCTTATGATGAATTCTCAGGAATAGAAATCTGTGTCAACAGAAATATTTGAGGCTACTGATATTTTTATACACCATTAAAATTAAAATTTTGTACACCACTAAAATTATATTTTAATTATACATATACATTTTTTCCAAGATTTTATTTATTTGTCAGAGAGAGAGATAGCACATTGCATGGGGAGTGGCAGTCAGAGGGAGAAGCAGGCTTCCTGCTGAGCTGATAAAGGAGCCAGACATGGGGATCGATCCCAGGACTCTGAGATCATGACCTAGACCAAAGGTAGATGCCTAACCAACTGAGGAACCCACGTACCCCAAGGCTATAGATACTGATAAGCCCTCCCACATCAAGATGAAGATATGTGTACTTCCTACCCACACTAGCCATCATTGATATTATCAATCTTAGTAATATGTTTATTCTAATGTACATCTCTTTTGACATTTTTTTAATAGAACTTGTACTTCTTTGTTTGCAAAATACCCTTGCCCATTTAAAATCATAGGTTTTATCTCTATTGTTCAATTAAAAGCTTAAATATATCATTTTTTTTGTATCCGAAATAAGGCAAGTAATTTTTCCATTTGTCAAGCTTTTCACTATACAGAACTCTCTAATCTTTATGCAATAAAATATATCTGTGCTCATCTTTATGATTTATGCCTTAGAGTTTAGAAAGTCTCTATCCAAGATTTTAATATATAGAGCAACATTTCTTCTATGTTTTGAATTTATTTTCCACACTTAAAAAGTACATCTTCCCAGAAGTTACTCTGTTTGAAGGTATGAAGTATAGGAATCTCTTTTTCTCCTGAGTAACTACTAGTTTTTCAATATCAAATTTGTATCACCTTCCATTGTCTTTGCCAACTTTAATGATCTTTATTGCACTTGCCACCTTATAACTTACTATGCTATTTACTTATTTATTATATTTATGGTTATCTTTACAAATAAGAATACAAGCACCATAAGAGAATAATTTCTTTTTTCTATTTTAACTTCTCTCTCTCCAGTGCCTAAAGCACTTCCATGGCCCATAGTAGGCATTCAGTGAGTTTGGTTGAATTAATTAACTCATTGAAAAAATTTTTACAATGATTTTTAGATCCCTCTCTATTATATTATGAATCTTTAGATACTGACTGCTTCCAGAATCTATTTTATTCCATCATTTTATTAGCCTTTTAATTATAGCACACTTTTCACACATTAAGGTATAATTTACAACACACTAAAACATGTTTTCAACTTAAGGTACAATTTATATATAATGAATTTTATGCATTGTGTGGTAGTTCTGTGAGTTTTGACTAATATATCCATGTAACCATAGTCAGGGCAAGAACAACTGTATCATCCCCTTAAAATTTCTCAAATCCCTTTGTGTTCAGCCCCTCCCACAACCTCAGCCTGTGGCAATCACTCGTCTGTTTTCTCTTTACAGTTTTACCTTTTTCAGAATGTCATTTAATAGATTTGAGTGGAATATAGACAATCGAAATTGGCTTCTTACATGTAGTGTAATGCATTGGAGATTTATCCACATTAATACGTGTATCAGTATTGCATTTCTTTTTATTCCAGACTTGTATTCCATTATTTGAGTATACCATATTTTCTTATCCATTCATTGATTGATGGACATTTGGATTATTTCTGCTTTTGGCCTATTATGACAAATGTGGCTGTGAACATTTGCAAGCAAGTCTTGGTGTGGATATAATTGGTTAATGCTGAGCAATACAATTGCTGAATCTTATGGTAAAGAGTATGTTTAATTATGATAGAAATAGTTTCCAAAAAGGCTACCATTTTACATGTAGTAGTGTTCTGGTTGCTCAGTATCCTCACTAGTACTTGGTTTGTCCATCTGTTTTGTTTTGTTTTTTAAGACAATTAATAGATGAGTAGAAATATCTCATTGAGATTTGAAATTGCAATTTCATATGACCAATCGTGTTGAACATCTTTTCTTATGCTTATTTACCATCTATAGATTAATTTTGATGAAATGTCTGTCCAAATCTCTTGCCTGTTTTTATCTTATTTTTATTTTTTATTTTTTTAAAGAAAGGATAAGTTAAACTTCATTAATGTGATATATTAATGGAACAAATTCATGTAACTATATGGCAGCATCATTATTAAGTGAAAAATTAGTTTATTAAATAGTTTTAATCAATTTTCCCTCTGGTCTCCTATATCTATTTTTCTGGAAGTTGTTATATTGCTAATATTTTCCAGCATTTGGAGTAAATTTTTAAATTTTTAAAATGCTTTTTCTTTTTTAGATTTTATTTTTAAATAATACCACCCTGATTGTGCCCAGTCAGTCTCATCTTGCCTGTTTTTTAAATTTTTTCCCTTCTTGTTGAGTTTTGAGAGATCTTGATATATGCTGGATAGAAGTTTTTTTTATCAGATGAATGTTTTACAAGTATTTTCTCCCAATCTGTAGCTTGTCTTTTCATTTTTTTAATAGTGACTTTTGCACAGTAGAAATTTTAAATTTTGAGGAAATCTAATTTTTTCTCATGATAGGGCTTTGGTGTTCTATCTAAGAAATCTTTTCATAATCCAAGGTGACAAATATTTTCTGCTTTCTTCTAGAAGTTTCAGTTTCAGGTTTTACATTTAGCTATATGGATCCATTTTGAGTTAATGTTTGTGTATGTTGTGTGATACAAGTTGAAGAGCATTCTTTGTGAAAATGTATGTCCAGTAACTCCACTATGGTTTCTTTTGTCCATAGAATTGCCTTTGCATCTTTGTTGAAATCAGTTGCCCATATACAAGGGTCTATTTCGGATCTCTCTTTTGTTCAACTCTTCTGTGTGTCTATTCTTTCCTTAATACCACATTGTCCTATTTAACTTTAGAGTAAATGTTCAAATCATGTAGTGGCATTACTCTGCCTTTCCATATAAATTTTAGAATCAGGTTGTCAATATCTATAAAAAAATAATGCTGTGATTTTTTTTAAGATTTTGTTGAATCTATAAATTGGTATGTGGAAAATTAACATCGATATTGAAACTTCTAAGCTATGAACATGATACATTTCTTATGTGGACCATGTTTTCTTTCATCATGTTTTATAATTTTCAGTATGCAAATCTTACATATATTTTGTTAATTTATACCAAGGTATTTCATGGGCTTTGGTGCTAATATAAATGGTACAGTTGCTTACATTTCTATTTTTCAATGTTTTATTGCTCATCTATAGAAATATAATTGAATTTTGTATATTGACCTTTACTTGGTAACTTTTTAAAATTCACATATTAGTTCCATTAGCTTTTATGCAGATTCTTTGGGATTTTCTTGGTAGAACAAGCATATTATCGGCAAATAGGGGGAGTGTTCTTTCTTTCTAATCTTTATTTCTGTTACTTCCTTTCCTTGCCTTATTGCACTATCCAGGGCCTCCAATACAACTTTGAATAGAAGAAAGTGTGAACTGACATCCTACATTCCTAATCACTGGAGAAAAAATTCAGTCTTTCATCATCAAGATTGCCATTAACTGTAGCAATGGCTATGGCTTTTTGTAAATGGTGCTTGTCAGGTTAAGGAAGTTTCTTCTATTTGCAGTTCACTGAAAGTTTTTATTATGAATGGGTGTTAAATTTTGTTTAAAAAATAACATTTTTTACATTGTGATAATTAATAAAGGAAATCTCACTAAAACAGACTTGGGAAGTTTGGCAAGGGGAGCTCCCATACCCTAACACTTGCTGTCAGTTGCAAATCCAACAGAAAGAGACTGCAAATCAATACTAACACAGCCCAGCCAAGAGAAATTGTCACAACTCAACCAATGAAGAACCAATGTACTTCAACCTCCCAATTTGCTCTTTTACTTTTACTGTTTACAACCAACCAGTTTACGGTTTACTTTTAGTTTATAACAGCCCCTTCCAACTTCCCCCTTTCCTCTATAAAAGAGTATTTCTCTCCTTTGTGGTTTTGCCATAGTTTGCTTGTCCTGGATTGCAATTCTCTGCTCTTCCCAAATGAATCCATTTTTGCTGGTAAAATAACTGGTAATTTTATTTTTTTTCTTTTTAAAATATTTTTAAATTTAAGTTTATTTTTACTTAGTGATCAAAAATGGGATCCAGAGAAGACCCCCAACAGCTCTGAGGCTCGTGAGCAAACAAACAGGTGCCACTACCCGCAGAGCCAATTCCTGAATAAACTCATTTTTGCTGGTAAAATAATTGGCAGTTTTATTATTTTTCTTTTTAAAATATTTTTACATTTAAATTCAATTTAATTAACATATACTGTATTATTAGTTTCAGAGGTAGAGTTCAGTGATTCATCAGTTGCGTATAACATCAAGTGCTCATTCCATCAAGGGCCCTCCTTCATGCCCATCACCCACTTACCCCATCCCCCCCCACCTCCCCTCCAGTAACCCTGGGTTTGTTTCCTAGAGTTACGAGTTTCTTATGGTTTGTCACCCCCTCTGTTTTCATCTGATTTTTCCTTCCCTCCCCCTATGTTCATCTGTTTTGTTTCTTCAATTCCACATATGAGTGAACTCATATATTTGCCTTTCTCTGACTTATTTTGCCTAGCATAATACCCTCTAGTTCCATCCACATCATTGCAATAGCAATATTTCATTCTTTTTGGTGGCTGAATATTATTCCATTGCATATATACACCACATCTTCTTTGTCCATTCATCTGTTGATGGATATGTGGACTCTTTCCATAGTTTAGCTATTGTGGACATTGCTGCTATAATCATTGGGGTACATGTGCTTCTTTGAATCACTGTATTTGCATCTTTAGGATAGATACCTAATAGTGCATTATTGGGTCATAGAGTAGCTCTATTTTTAACTTTTTGGGGAACAGCCATACTCTTTTCCAGAGTGGCGTAACCAGTTTCCATTCCCACCACCAGCGTAAGAGGGTTTCCCTTTCTCCACATCTTTGCTAACATCTGTTGTTTCCTGAGTTGTTAATTTTAGCCATTGTGACTGGTGTGAGGTGGTATCTCATTGTGGTTTTGATTTGTATTTCCCTGATGGCAGTTCTATTTTTAAGGTTAACATTTCTTGGTGATCAGAAGTGGGATCCAGAGAAGAGCCCCAACAGCTCTGAGGCTGGTGAGCAAACAGGTGCCGGTATCCACAGAGCCAATTGTGCTCACTGCTTTCTCACCCACCCTGTGGTTTGAGGGTCAGTTTTCTCCTGGATTTTGAGCTTTACACTTTGTGTTCAAGCTCTTCAGACTTTATTCAGGATCTGTTTCAAGGTCTTTTGTTTTGTGTGGTTTTTTTTTTTTTTTTTTTTTTTTTTTTTAATTTGAGAGTACTCATTTGGCCTTTGGTCCAACTCTTTTTCAGACCCAGACTCTCCCTGTTGGAACTGTGCCAGTTTGAACTGTGTTGGCCTTTGGTCTGACCCCCCTTTGGGGACTGGACCATTCCATCAGGAACTGTGCTGTTGGAATTACACAAGCCTTTAATCTGATTCCTGTTTGGGATCAGATTGTTCCTACTAAACTGTGCTAGCCTTTGGTCTGACTCCTTTTTGGAACCACATTTTACTATTGGAACTTTGCTGGCTTTTGGCCCGATTCCTTCTAGAACCACGCTGCTCCTACTGAAACTGTTGTTTAGGAGTTTATCTCTTTGCTCTAAAGAAAAACCTCTGTGAAATGGGATCCTGGTCATCAAAATGCTCTGAGGGCTGCCTCCTCTTTTCCTCCTCCACCACTATGGGCACTCTGTTGGTTTTATATTTTTAAAGTATGGTCCCTTCACATGTACATTTATAACTAAGTATACTGACTTGACCAAAAATAATTTATAACTTCAGTGGCCTTATAAGAAATTTTAATACCCCCAAACTCGTTTTACTCAAAATTAAGTTAGAAAGTCATGGCTCCAAAACAAACAAACAAACAAACAAACAAACAAAAACTGAATGAGATATCTCTTTTAAATGGTACCTTGAGGCTTCCAGATGTTTTCAGGATTCTGTTTGCCTCTTTGTGAAATACTATTTCTTTATTTTTAAAAAAATTTCATTATATTCAGTTAGCCAAGATATAGTACATCATAACTTTTTGTTGTAGTGTTCAATGATTCATTACTTGTGTATAATCCTATTTCTAAATTAATTGAGGCAAACAATTGAAAGGGGTCAAAATGGCTTCTGAGGCCTCACCCCTATTCCCTGGGCCACCACCGCTTGGCTGCAGACAGGGGAAGGCACCTTGTGCTTAGGCCCCAACTCTGGTGTCACTTTCCTCTATTCTCTCTATAGAACTTGCATTTTCCTCCTAATCTATCCCCATTCCTCCTCTCCTGAAACTATTAAAACCTGCCTCTTTAAAGTTAAGTCTTGTGAGTACGTAAATAAACCTCAGGTTTCCCACATTCCCTCTACTAAGTACAAAATAAGAACCATAATTAAAGTTTCCTGAAGTGACTGGTACATACATGCAGCAATCTGTCTTGATGACAGCGCATGCCAGGAACGATTCTATTTTGCAGAACTGCTTGTCTCATTTGGAAACTCTCCAGTGAGGAGGGTGACTGCCTTATGGGTGGAATTAAAGGTAGTAGTCATGTGTTTGGCTAAAGCTTATACCTGACATCCTATGTCAGTGGTCGGCCACAGAAGGGGAGAGAATAGACAGGGTTGGAACCAACAAGATGTTCTGTTGGTTCTATGTCAGGCCCTGACCACCTCCCAGTTGGTAGGCTTCTCCTATAAGTGGGTGAGTATGTGGCCTGGCAGGTGGGGCACCCCAGATTCAGTATTTAGTCTAGTTATAGGGTAAGTGGGCCAGCCATGAGTACCACATGCCCAAAGCCATCCCCACAGAGAGGGGAAGGCACCCACAAGAATGGATGCTTGTTTCCATAGTCAGGTACCAGCAATGATGAGTAAAGTGTAACTGCATTGTTGTGTGGGGATCCATCCTACATTATGACCTGTAGCATCTGTGGTCCTGTTTTGCCTCTCTATGCAAATGGGGCCATTCCCATGATTTGTACCTATGTTGCATTTAATCACCCCAAGCCATCCCAAAAGCCATCCCATACCTATTCTATAGGTAGAGTCTTATTTAACTGTTCCCATATCAAGTGGGAAATTTTGCTCTTTGTGTCTTCCTGGGCAGAGAGCCTGGATACCTAGTGAATATGGGTCAGTCCAAGCAGGGGCATGAAGGTGCTATACCAAGTATAAAAGCATTCCCAAGTGCTGTGGAGGGCACCTTGGATTTGTCAGAGGAGGCCCATGGTCGATGATAGGGGGAGTTCACTACACACCCAATAGTTGGTCTTTTTCTATAAGAAGTTGTGGTCAGGGACCATTCAGTAAATGGGTTTCCTATGCAGAATCTAAGGGCAAAAACTAAGATCCTGAGTAGACACCAGAGAAGGCTAGTGACAATTGACTAATAGAATCAGGAGGGGTGGGTGTTCTTAGATAACCCCACCCCTGGCCTCAGTCTAGCTCTGTTCATCTGCTCATTTTTAAATTGGATTATTTGGGGTTTTTAATGTTGCGTTGTATTCATTTTTTACATATTTTGGATAATCCTTTAACAGATACATCATTTGCAAATAACCTCTCACAGTCAGCGGATTGTCTTTTTGTTTGTTTATTGTTCCCTTCATTTTGCAAAAGCTTTTTATTCTGATATAGTCCCAATAATTTAATTTTGCTTTTGTTTCCCTTACCTTTTTACCTAGATATATCTCTAGGAAAATGTTGCTATGGTTGAGGGCAAGGAAATTACTGCCTATGTTCTCTTCTATAAATTTTATGGTTGCGGTCTCACATTTATGTCTTTAATCTATTGCAAGTTTATTTGTGCATATGGTATAAGAAAGTGGCCCAGTTTCCCTCCTTTTCATGTAGCTGTCCAGTTTTCCCAACACAATTTGTTAAAGAGACAATCTTTTCCCCCATTGTATATTCTAGTCTCCTTTGCTGTAGATTTGTTGACCACAAAAGCCTGGGTTTATTTCTGGGCTCTCTAATA
>NW_022632471.1:0-11105 GCF_010015895.1 Lontra canadensis | reverse complement strand
CTGATGGAATTCATATGAATTGGGTTGGGGTTTGGGAGGATTGGTTGGACCTGATTAGAATTTCTCCGCTGGGTATCATCTGAGGAATCATGGAGACCATCATGGGGTCTCGTCACAGAAAAAAACAAAGTCCCGACCCACACCAGTGGGATCTCAAAACGCCCTCACTCTCACAGCGTTTGAGTCGGAGGAGATGTGAGTGAGCAGTCTGCTTGTGATATCCGTAGGCGATGAGAAAGGCCCATTTGATGCAGTAAAAGAGCATGAAGACGGCAAGATGGGATAAAGCTGGTTTACAGTAACGCCCCTCACTCCACAGGTTGCCTTCAGTTTTCCAGGGTCAACTCTTGTATCTGGATGCCAGTTGGAGTCCACCTCTCCCTCAGGGGAAAATCTAAGGAGCAAATGCCATTTTCCCCAGGATGAGTTTCTCCTACCTTCAGTTTCAGATGATAATTAGAAGATCATTGATGCCTTCTAGTTAGAGAAATTCCCATAGAAGAGAGCGACCGAGGAAATAAAGATCTTTTATATCAACTGAGAGTGATATTTTTTTGATACCATCATCTACAGCAGCCTCAGTAAAACAGATAAGAACAATACACATGCCCTTTTCAAGGGGCAGCCTTTTATTTCTCGACAAATAGAAGTAGGTCGAGAGCCAAGCCCATGTTTTAAGTAAATGGAATAGGAAGATGAGCCATTATAGAAAGCCTGAATATGTTTCATGGGCTTAAGTTAGGAGGTGAGAAAATGTTAGGCAAAACTGAGGAGTAAACATGAGAACGGCTCACCTAGATTCTTTGAACAGACTTCTGTAAAAAGGAGCTTCCCTGAATTTCTACTGATTACTCCTGGATCCTATTACTAGTAATTTGAAGAAGCCATTATTTGGTTAATTGATTAAATATAAGAGGATGGGCGCCTGGGTGGCTCAGTGAATTAACCATCTGCCTTCAGCTCAGGTCATGATCACAGGGTCCTGGGTGGAACCCCGCTGTGGGCTCTCTGCTCAGCCGGGAGCTTCCTTCCCCCTCTCCCTCTGCCCTTTCTCCCACTCATGCTCTCTCTCTCTCAAATAAATTAATAAAATCTTAAAAAATAAAAGTAAAAATTTTAAAAAGAGTAAGAGAAATAAGAGATTTTATCTGTATTTCCTTCGCTAGAACCTTTCCTTTATTTGTGTTGTAAGGGCCTATTGAGCCAGCGCGATTCCATCTTGGATTAAACAGGGATTTTGTTGTTGATGCAGGAAAACTTAAACTGACCTTGCCCCCCACCCCCACCAGGGGACTTACTTAAAAGCAAGCCTGGGAAACCAGTCCCAGGTAACAAAGCCCAAATACAAAGGTGGGTCAGGCCAGGTGGAGACATCCAATCAGTGGGGCGCACACTGTCTCCCTAGCTACCAAGGAGTGTGGGCCCCGCCTTTTGGGCGCCAATTCTGACCAAGGTGATAGGCTGGTTCAAATATCTACTGGGGTAAATTGTAATTCAATTGGTCACTCGTGTGTGACCTAGCATGACTGTGCAGCTTTCTCTGTGTGTTGCAATCTCATTGGCCACCTGTGCGTGGCCAGGCCCAACCACATGGCCTTTGCTCTTAAAAGTTAGTCTGTGGGGGGCGCCTGGGTGGCTCAGTGGGTTAAGCCTCTGCCTTCGGCTCAGGTCATGATCTCAGTGTCCTGGGATCGAGCCCCGCATCGGGCTCTCTGCTCCGCAGGGAGTCTGCTTCCTCCTCTCTCTCTCTGCCTGCCTCTCTGCCTACTTGTCATCTCTATCTGTCAAATAAATAAATAAATAAACCTTTAAAAAAAAAAAAAGTTAGTCTGTGGGTCAGAGAGAGGTCACCCTCTCTGTAAGAGGCACAACCCCGGCCGGTCAATTTGATTCTCGATGCTTGGCACGAAGTAAAGCTTTGCTTGACCTTCGCTTTGTATCAGTCTCGTTCCTTTGACCATGGACCCAACATTGTAGATCCAAGTTTCTGACCAATATTTTCCTTTTTCCTAAAGAATTTATTTTAACATTTCATGCAAGGCAGGTCCACTGGCAAAAAAAAAAATCTTGATTTTCATTTGTGGGAGAAAGTATTTTCCCTTCACCTTTAAAGCATCAGTTTGCTGGATACAATATTCTGGGCTGGTGACTTTTTGTTTCTGTTTTTATTTTTCCTTTCAACACTTTAAATATCTCACTTTCTTCTTGCTTGTGCAATTTCTAAAGAAAAAGTCCAACACGACGCTTCCCTTGCTTCTCTGTACATAATTGTTTTTTCCCCTCTTATTACTTTAAAAGTTTTTCTTTCTCTGTGATTTCCTGTGCTTCAGATCTGGTGTGCCTGGGTACGGAGTTCTGGGTGTCTGCTTTGCCCGGTGTTCTCTGAGCTGCTGGGATCTGGGGCTCCATGTTTATCATGAACTTGGAGAGATTCTCGGCAATTATTAATTCAGACATTTCCTTTGTGCCTTTCTCTCTTCCTCTTGTGTCTGTAGTTCCCATTACCTCTGTCACATCTCTGCTTACTTATCTTCCTATTGAGATGTAAGCGACATCCTGCATTTTCCAGTGAAGCATCCACCTGCTGCATTTGCAAAAATCAGGGCATCAGATTAAGGGTTTGAACTCTTTCCTAGAAAATGCCTTTCTCTGGGGGAGACTGCAAAGATGTTGTGCACTGGCTTCCATTCCCTTGGACATACCTCCTTGGACTTCTGTATGACAGAAGCTTGCTCCTGAGGCTAAAGCTTGCAGATAAGCAAATAGACCCCTTTCTCCAGAAGGCAGGGGTGTGTTTTGTCTATCTGAGCAGAGCACTGGGAGTCTGCCCAGAACTCTCTTTCACTGTTACATGGGACCCAGAAACGCAAACTCCCTGGCCTCCAGAGCCAGGCAATGTAGGCGTGACCCTGAGGTGGCAGTCACAAACACTAGGTCACCGGACATAAACACTCAGGCACCAGAGGCCTGTAAAATCTTCTTTCTGGAAGATACTGTACAGCAGGGGAAGAGCACAAAGATGGACCTACTGGCTGGAGAAAGAAGAGAAGGAACACAGACATGGCACCCTCTGGAAAAAGGAGAAGAAAAGGGAAAAAAAGAAAAAAGTGAAAAGAGATAAAAACTGTTTTAAAAAGAGAAAAAGAAAGATGTAGGCTGTCAAGCTTGAGCAAGGTGAGATTATACCCACCAGCTGAAGTGTAATGATGGCCCCCCTGGAAAAGGAGAAAAGATGGTACCCACTGGCTTCAGAGAAGCAGGGAGAAAGCAGAAGAGGTGCCTACGAGCCTCTCTCCCTAGAGTTTTCTTCCAGCAGGTACCTGGCCCTCAGGCTCATTCTAAAAATAGCAAATGTGTCCCTTTCACAGAAAACCTGGGTGCTTTTCGAAAGGCTGCCCAGGTTCCTGGACTGGCTGAGTCCGTGGGCTAGCCTGTTAAGAGCCATTTTTCCAGTCCACCATAGCCCTGATGGTCTCCTGGGCACAAGCCCCATTGTTCATCAAAGTCAGATGGTTTGGGTGCCAGTCTTCTTTACAAGTCAGGTTGCCCAGTGTGGGGATGAACCCTTCACCCTTGAAGGAGAACTCGGGGTATTGCGTTCCCTCCCAGCTGTGAGGTGCCACGCCAGGGGTGGGGCTTCTGGTGAGATCGCCTTAGTGTGTTTTACTTACAGACCAAGTTCTTCAGTTGTTGCAGGTCCATTCTGACTTTCTATTTCTTTTGTGTCTGTCTGGGTGGTTTGTGTGTTCTCAGGAAGTTTCCCATTGGGTCTAAGTTTATTTACCTTGTAGGCAGGTAGCTGTTCTGAGTACTCCCTTGTAAGATCTGTAAGATCAGTTGTAATAAGTCTTTATCGTTGCTGATTTCAGCCGATGTTTCAGCTGGTCTAGCCAAAGTTGTTCATTTTGTTAATCTGACAGAGAAAAAGCTTTCAATTTCGATTTTTTAATTTAATTTTAGTTTTAATTTTGTTGATTTTGTCTTTTTTCCTCTTTTTAAAATTTTATTTCCACACTATTCTTCATTGTTTTTTTCCTATCTTCTGGTTTGGGGCTCAGTTTATTTTTCTCATTTCTCAAGGCAGAAATTTAGGTTATTGATTTTTTTTCTTTTCTAATGCAGGCATTAATAACTGTCAATTTCCCTGTAAGCACTGCTTTCTTGGACTCCCATACGTTTAGGTGTGTTGTATTTCTGTTTTCAGGCGTCTTAAAGTATTCCCTAATTTTCCTCGTGATCCTCAACTTGATCCTTTTGTTATTCAAGAATATCTGGTTTAACTTCCACTCATTTGTGAATGTTCCAAGTTTCTGTTGATGGTTGACTTTTAATTTAGCTTCATTGTTGCAGAGAGAATACTCTGTATGATTTCAGTTTTTAGAAGTTTATTGAGACTTTTTTTATGGTTAACCAAATGGCCCACCTTGAACAGTGTTTCGTGTGTGTGTCGGGAGAAAGCATACTCCGTTGGGGTCCGGCGCGGGGCTCTGTGGATGTGTGTTAGCTCTAGTCGGTTTATTCCTGACTAGGAATTCCAGTTGATCCTCCAGTAAGTTGTTCCCCGTGACTGAAAGTGAGACTTTGATCGTCCACACCCATTATCGTTGAACTGTCTACTTGTCCCTTGAATTCTGTTAAGTTTTCCTTCATAAGTTTTTGGCTTCTCATTGTAGGCCTCTATATATTTATCATTGTTGTATCTCTGTGAAGGGTTTATTCCTTTCTCATTACAACATATTCCCCTTATCTCTAATGAAATGTTTTGCTTTGAAATCTATTTTATCTGATGTTAACATAGACATTGCAGTTTTTTACGGTTTGCTATGTGGCTAGTATACCTTTTCCTATCCTTTTGCTTTCCATCTACTTGTATACTCAATATTCAGAATTTCTACTATGGAGAGTATATAAGTTGGATCTTGCTTTTTTTATAGTCCAATCTGAAAATCTCTGTCATTCCATTGGGTTGTTTAATTCATTCATATTTAATATTATTGAGAAGGTTGAATTTACATTGGCTCTTTTGTTCTCTTTTCCTTTATGCAGTATGTCCTTTATGTTCTGTTCTTCATTTATCAACTTCTTTAGCATTAGGAGGATATTTTTTGTTTTAAAATATTATTTCTTTTAATGATTTTCAACTCTATGCTTTTAAGTTAATTCCAACTAAATTAACTCTAGTGAAATAAATATTTTAATCCTATATAGCCCCTGTCGTTATGTACATAATCTCTATATATTATGATAATGGACACATTTTTATAACTTTCGTTTATAATTTTATAAAATTTAATAAAGTTCAGGGGAGGAGAGAGCAAGTATATATTTCTAGAGTTTGTTGTATTAACCTTTTATTTACTGTTTCTTTTCATTTCTTAATGTATATCTAAGTTACCATCTAGTATTATTACCATCTAATATTATTTCCTCATTGCGATACAATCTTGTTCTCACCTGCCTTCTTTTTACCGTTGTCACATGTATTAAAGTTTACAGTTTATATTTTATAGTCTCACTAATACATATATAATGTATACATATTTATTTATTGAGAGAGAGAGAGAGAGCAGGGTTGCAAGCAATGGGAGGGGCAGAGGGAGAGGGAGAGAGAATATCAAGCAGTTTCCCTCACACGCAGCAGTGCAGAGCCCAAGGCAGGGCTTGATCTCACGACCCTGAGATCACAACTTGAGCCAAAATCAAGAATCAGTTGCTCAACACACTGAACCACCCAGGCACCACAGATATATTTTTTAAATCTGTTAACAGAAGAAGGGAGAATAAATGTGCAGTTATATTGTCTTATACACTTATTTACATAATTTTCTTTACCAATGGTCTTTTTCCTCCCTATGGATTCACATCACTGTCATTTTTCTTGCATTCAGCCTGAAGAATTTCCTTTAGAGTTTTGTTTAAAGCAGGTTGGTAACAAGTGCTTTCAATATTTATCAGAAAATGACTTTATTTCCCCTTCACTTTTGAAAAATAATCTCATGTGATATAAGATTCTTGCTTTAAGGTTTTTGTTTTTTCGTTTTTCCTTTCAGTTCTTCAAATACACCATTCCTATCTCCTGGTTTCTACTCTTTTTGATGAGAAGTGACCTGTTAACTTTGCTGCAGTTCCCTTGTACATAATGAGTTGTTTGCATCTTGCTGTTTTCAGGATGTCCTGTGTTTGGTTCCCAGCACGTCGAGTCTGGCGGGTCTGAGTATAGATCCCCGTCCCCCAGACTACCAGGAAGCCCCTTTGTAACACTTTGATTTTGAACCTCGGCAACCGTTCCAGGCAGGAAGTTTAGCTTCTCTGAGTGGCACCTTTGCTCTCTTGATCTTGTTTCTACCTCACATTTGTTGGGTTTATATATTTTTTTTAAGATTTTATTTCTTTTATTAGAGAGAGAGTGCACGTGAGAGAGAGAGCAGGAGCAGGGACAGAGGGAGAGGGAGAGGGAGAAAGCAGACTCCCTGCTGAGTAGGGAGCCGGATGTAGGACTTGATCCCAGGACCCTGGAATTATGACCTGAGCTGGAGGCAGACGTTTAATGACTGAGTCACCTAGGAGCTCCTTTAGGGTTAAAAGAAAAACAAAAACAAAAACAAAACAAAACAAAACCATGAATCCTAGTTCTAAGAAATCTTATCTTTCTGAACAAATCAGTCAACTTCCCTCATCTGTAGAAAGAATATGACAACTGAGCCTTCTTACTGGATCTTTAAATTATGTTTCCAGGACTCCAGCAATCAATCACCGGTATACGAAGCAATTTTAATGTTTTCATATGTTTTTGAGTGGGATAAACAATTTGAAAATGCTTTAACAATGTTTTCCCCCTTTGCAGATTTTGAACTTTGGAATCATGTCATATGTGTTGCAGAGCTCTGTGATTTTGATCACTGTAGATCTTCAGGGGCTAGCTCAGAGGCTGCAGGTGGAGGTTTCCGTCTGCCTTTGGCCAATCACGTGACATTGGTTCCAGTCAAGGCAATTTGTACCCGAAGTTTTAATTCAAGATTTGGTATCTGGAAATGGAAGGGAACCCTAGAGTTTTTCTGGTATCTTAGCTGAAATCATTCTAGCTTACTTAAAGAGCTAAGTGGTATGATTTTATGAAAAAGACTATTGTTGGCATAATTTTATCTTCCCAACAAGGTAATCGCCTTCTTTCTTACAGGAAAACAATACATTTTGACAGCAGCTCTGCGTTTTAGCCAGTGTCACAGATTCCCCATTATTGTCTAACTGAAAATAGTTTTGTTTCTGTCTTTTCCCTTTGGAGACCTGTGTTAGAGGTTATGAATGGGTCACCCAAGGGAAATATTCAAGGAAATGGCAATTATTTAAAAAATTAAAATGCCAATTCTTTAAAAAATTAAAGTCTGTGAAATATTACAATGTCAAGTGTAATATAAATGATTGCAACTCTAATGAAAAGTTGATTATCCTATTTAGCAATAAATTTAAGGACAATTATTTTAAAGGATTATTGGGTTTAAACAAATGGCAATCATATTGAGGTTATGAATAAAACAACTCTAAAGTTTGCAAAATAACATCATAAAAATCTGGATACCTACTTACTTAGATATGGAACCCCTTAGTCATGTAAGTGATAGTAAATGAGGTAACACTATGCTCTTACTCTATATGAAATGGTGCATAAAAATTATTATGTCTAATTGAATCAATGTTTAAAATTATTTAGAATCAATGTAAGGAATTTTAAAAATACTTTCTATTGGCTTTTCATTCCATCGCAGATAATTTAAGATTTTGTGCTAGATTATTGCTTAATAGATGTTAAATCAATGCATTGGAATAATGTAAACCTAAGTCATTTAATCTGCATACACATTGATTTTTCTTTTTTATTTTATTTATTTTTTTAAAGATTTTTATTTATTTATTTGACAGAGAGAGATCACAAATAGGCAGAGAGGCAGGCAGAGAGAGAGAGAGGGAAGCAGGCTCCCTGCTGAGCAGAGAGCCCAATGCAGGACTCGATCCCAGGACCCTGAGATCATGACCTGAGCCGAAGGCAGCGGCTTAACCCACTGAGCTACCCAGGTGCCCCTGATTTTTCTTTTTTAAAAAACAAGTTCCAAAACTCTTTCTCTAAAAAACTTTTATTTTTATAAAAAAATAAAATCTAGCAACTGCTGTTATTATATCAGATTTTTTAGACGATCCTACCACTATCAATAATATCGCCACTATTAGTTGAAAACCTGCTAAATTCCAGGCATGTTAACACAGGACAATAACCATAGTTTGTACTTTGAAAACTCTTAGATTGTTCCGGGCATCACTCTAAGCATTTTTTCTGTAATAATTTCTTAGCCTTTCTGTTGTTATTACCATTGCCTAAATAAAACAGACACAGAGAAGTTAGCGACCTGCCCACTGTCACACAGTAGAGCCTATATGCGAAACCAAGGCTGGCCAGAGTCTAACCCCACTGCTGGTCCTGCCCATCCTGAGGTCATGGAGACTTGAATTGGAGCATTTGTTCTGCTATTCATGAGGTCTGTAAACTCACAGACCACTTAGATGCCCTGAGCTCCATTTAGTTCATTTATAAAATTGGTGTTAATAAGAACAATAATGACACCCATCTGATGATGCTGTTAAGAGAAGGGAGTAGGATACGGCAGGTAAGATTCTGATCTAATGGCCTGGCACATGGCTCGTGGCGAGCATCTGCCCACCTCTCACCATGCTTGCCTATACTTATCACCGTCCCAAAGTCCTCATGTTGCAATTTGTCTGTTTTCAGCCTCACCGGTCACATATGTTAGATCTCCAAAACTTCTCCAGAGCTTTCAAGTTCCTTGACTTTGAAGACATCATTTGTGACAAGAACAGTACAGAGTTAAGAATAGATGTAAAGGAACAGGAACGAGGGAGTGAATGAGAAGTTGGCCCCTGACGTAGACTTATTGATTGTAAAATGCATCTCAGTTTCAAGAAAGAATTTATTGATTGACTTGAATTTTTCCTGTATATATGAATTATTTGTGTAAATTAGGAGGTCATATCTTCTTTTTTGTTTTTAATTGAACTATAGTTGATATCCAGTGTGCATTAGGTTCAGGGGTATAGCATAGTGATTGACAAATCTGTATGTCATGCTGTGTCCCCACACATGAAGCTGCCATCTGTCACCACACAGTCTTTCACAAGCCCCTGAGGACACTCCCCATGCTACACTTTTCATCCCCGTGACTTATTCTCTCCATAACTGGGAGCCTGTATCTCCCACTCCTCTTGACTCATTTCGTCCATCATCCTGACCTCCTCCCCTCTGGTAACCACCAGCTTGTTCTTTTTACTTATGGGTCTGTTTCTGTTTGTTTATCTGTTTTGTTTGTTTTTTCAAGTTCAACGTATAGGTGCAATCATATGGTATTTGCCTTCCTCTGCTTGCCTATTTCACTTAGCACAGAGATGGTATATTTCCTTTCCAGTGGTTTTGAACATTGGTTGTTTCCTATCTCATTCTATTGTATTGAATTAACATTCTGTAATCATCACATTTACAAGTGATCGGACTTCTTTTTTAATTTTTTTTTATTATTATTACATTCAGCTAACTGCTGTATAATGCATAATTAGGTTTTGATGCAGTGTTCAGTGGTTCATCAGTTAAGTGTGACACCAGCATATTACATAATATATATAATACATAATACCCACATTGCACTGTGTGTTAACAGCACGTGCCCTCCCTTATACCCATAACCCTGTTACCTGCTCCCACCACCCTCGTCCCCTCTGAAACCCCCAGATTGTTTCTCAGGGTCTGTAGTCTCTCATGGTTCATCTCTCTCTGTGACTTCTCCCCCTTTGGATTTCCCTCCTTTCCCCTACGGTCCTCCGTGCTATTCCTTATGCTCCACATGTGAGTGAAACCATATGATAACTGTCTTTGTCTGCTTGACTGACTTCATTGGACCTAATCCTCTCCAGTTCCATCCATGGTCTTCTTAAATTTTATAAAAATGTGTGATGTTCACTATTTTAATATGGCTGTTTTTTCCTACATTAAAATAAACACAACAAAGGCATCTTATATGACTTTAAGTCATACTATACAAAATTCCACCGATAGAAAGAAGTTCAACATTCTAAACAGATGTCTATCATATACAAGGCCAGAAATGGGACAGATACGCTATTTTTAGGTCAGAACTCTTTGAAAACAACAGAAACAAAACTCAAGCAAGTTCATGGGCAGAAGAGAATGTATGTTTACCTAATTTAGAAGTAGAGGAGGGACTGATTTGACTTCAGGAACATTGACATTCAGGGGCTCAGAAAGCAGGTACCTTCACTCTTTGGATCTCTCGGGTTTTGTTTTATTTGGTTTCAGGATGGTTCCTGGAAGCTCCCGGCCATCGTCCTTGAGATTTGATCTTTTGGTCTCTCCTCCCTTTTATGTTACATAAATGTCCCATATTTGTGGTCTGTTTCTATCAGAGTAATTTATACTTTACATTTTTAGTTACTCTATTAGAAAAGTTGACTCTTGTGATTTTCAGTTGTAGAACTAATTACTTAACACAGGGTGAGCGTGTTTGCCATATTGTTTGTTCAGGAGAGATTGTGATATATTTATGAAAAATACTTGAGAAAGTGTCCAAGGTTTGACATATGAGCAGTTGGCCTCTGTCTGTGGTCTGATCTGTTCAAAGGAGAACCTTCAACTGCTATAGGACTCGATGCATCTGCATAAGTGAGAGTCAATTCAATTGATTTTGACAGACTTGCTCCACTTCCTTCAATTCAAAACTCAATTACACAGAGTGTTCCAGAATCAGATAATTCCAGTGACCAACAGGACTGGGATTTTTACTTAGTTATGCAAAGGCCTTGCCTTGTTTGAGTT
This sequence comes from Lontra canadensis, assembly GCF_010015895.1. Lineage (NCBI taxonomy): Eukaryota > Metazoa > Chordata > Mammalia > Carnivora > Mustelidae > Lontra > Lontra canadensis. Next base: position 214 of record NW_022632471.1, on the reverse strand, counting down.
TCCAGTGAAATGAAATGTTTTAATATAATCTCCCAGAGCATAAATCTATAATAAACTTATACTCTGCCAATGCAAAGAAATCTGATCTTCCATTTATGTGAGAGTAATGTAAATGGACAATTACCACCACTAATCGCTCTGCACCTTTTCTCCATGCATTTCCAGCATGTACACTTACCGTCCAAGGGGCTTTGATGAGTGTTGCACCAGCAAT
>NW_022632470.1:0-11114 GCF_010015895.1 Lontra canadensis | reverse complement strand
CTATTGGCTAGTATTTTGGTGAGAATTTTTGCATCTGTGTTCATCAAGGATATTGGTCTGTAGTTCTCTTTTTTGATGGGATCCTTGTCTGGTTTTGGGATCAAGGTGATGCTGGCCTCATAAAATGAGTTTGGAAGTTTTCCTTCCATTTCTATTTTTTGGAACAGTTTCAGGAGAATAGGAATTAGTTCTTCCTTAAATGTTTGGTAGAATTCCCCCGGGAAGCCGTCTGGCCCTGGGCTTTTGTTTGTTTGGAGATTTTTGATGACTGTTTCAATCTCTTTACTGGTTATGGGTCTGTTCAGGCTTTCTATTTCTTCCTGGTTCAATTGTGGTAGTTTATATGTCTCTAGGAATGCATCCATTTCTTCCAGATTGTCAAATTTGTTGGCGTAGAGTTGCTCATAATATGTTCTTATGATTGTCTGTATTTCTTTGGTGTTCGTTGTGATCTCTCCTGTTTCATTCATGATTTTATTGATTTGGGTCCTTTCTCTTTTCTTTTTGATAAGTCTGGCCAGGGGTTTATCAATCTTATTAATTCTTTCAAAGAACCAGCTCCTAGTTTCATTGATTTGTTCTATTGTTTTTTTGGTTTCTATTTCATTGATTTCTGCTCTGATCTTTATGATTTCTCTTCTCCTGCTGGGTTTAGGCTTTCTTTCTTGTTCTTTCTCCAGCTCCTTTAGGTGTAGGGCTAGGTTGTGTACCTGAGACCTTTCTTGTTTCTTGAGAAAGGCTTGTACCGCTATATATTTTCCTCTCAGGACTGCCTTTGTTGTGTCCCACAGATTTTGAACCGTTGTATTTTCATTATCATTTGTTTCCATGAATTTTTTCAATTCTTCTTGAATTTCCTGGTTGACCCATTCATTCTTTAGAAGGATGCTGTTTAGTCTCCATGTATTTGGGTTCTTTCCAAATTTCCTCTTGTGATTCAGTTCTAGCTTCAGAACATTGTGGTCTGAAAATATGCAGGGAATGATCCCAATCTTTTGATACCAGTTAAGACCTGATTTAGGACCGAGGATGTGATCTATTCTGGAGAACGTTCCATGGGCACTAGAGAAGAATGTGTATTCTGTTGCTTTGGGATGAAATGTTCTGAATATATCTGTGATGTCCATGTGGTCCAGTGTGTCCTGTAAGGCCTTTATTTCCTTGTTGATCTTTTGCTTGGATGATCTGTCCATTTCAGTGAGGGGAGTGTTAAAGTCCCCTACTATTATTGTATTATTGTCGATGTGTTTCTTTGATTTTGTTATTAATTGGTTTATGTAGTTGGCTGCTCCCACGTTAGGGGCATAGATATTTAAAATTGTTAGATCTTATTGTTGGACAGATCCTTTGAGTATGATGTAGTGTCCTTCCTCATCTCTTATTATAGTCTTTGGCTTAAAATCTAATTGATCTGAAATAAGGATTGCCACTCCTGCTTTCTTCTGATGTCCATTAGCATGGTAAATTCTTTTCCAGCCCCTCACTTTAAATCTGAAGGTGTCTTCGGGTTTCAAATGAGTTTCTTGTAGGCAACATATAGATGGGTTTTGTTTTTTTATCCATTCTGATACCCTGTGTCTTTTGATTGGGGCATTTAGCCCATTAACACTCAGGGTAACTATTGAGAGATATGAATTTAGTGCCATTGTATTGCCTGTAAGGTGACTGTTATTGTATATTGTTTCTGTTCCTTTCTGATCTACTACTTTTAGGCTCTCTCTTTGCTTAGAGGACCCCTTTCAATATTTCCTGTAGAGCTGGTTTGGTGTTTGCAAATTCTTTCAGTTTTTGTTTGTCCTGGAAGCTTTTAATCTCTCCTTCTATTTTCAATGATAGCCTAGCTGGATATAGTATTCTTGGCTGCATGTTTTTCTCGTTTAGTGCTCTGAATATATCATGCCAGCTCTTTCTGGCCTGCCAGGTCTCTGTGGATAAGTCTGCTGCCAATCTAATATTTTTACCATTGTATGTTACAGACTTCTTTTCCCGGGCTGCTTTCAGGATTTTCTCTTTGTCACTAAGACTTGTAAATTTTACTATTAGGTGATGGGGTGTGGACCTATTCTTGTTGATTTTGAGGGGGGTTCTCTGAACCTCCTGGATTTTGATGCTCGTTCCCTTTGCCATATTGGGGAAATTCTCTCCAATAATTCTCTCCAATATACCTTCTGCTCCCCTCTCTCTTTCTTCTTCTTCTGGAATCCCAATTATTCTAATGTTGTTTCGTCTTATGGTGTCACTTATCTCTCGATTTCTCCCCTCGTGGTCCAGTAGCTGTTTGTGCCTCTTTTGCTCATCTTCTTTATTCTCTGTCATTTGGTCTTCTATATAGCTAATTCTTTCTTCTGCCTCATTTATCCTAGCAGTGAGAGCCTCCATTTTTGATTGCACCTCATTAATAGCTTTTTTTATTTCAACTTGGTTAGATTTTAGTTCTTTTATTTCTCCAGAAAGGGCTTTTATATCTCCTGAGAGGGTTTCTCTAATATCTTCCATGTCTTTTTAGAGCCCAGCTAGAACCTTGAGAATCATCATTCTGAACTCTAGATCTGACATATTACCAATGTCTGTATTGATTAGGTCCCTAGCCTTTGGTACTGCCTCTTGTTCTTTTTTTTGTGGTGAATTTTTCCGCCTTGTCATTTTGTCCAGATAAGAGTATATGAAGGAGCAAGTAAAATACTAAAAGGGTAGCAAAGACCACAGGAAAATATGCTTTAGCCAAATCAGAAGATATCCCAAATCGTGAGGGGGGTTGGGGGGAATGGGATATAAAAAGGTTCAGAAAGAAAAATTTTTTTTTTTTTTTTTTTTTTTTTTTTTTTTTTTTTTATGGGCTATATATCTAATATCTAATATATATATATTATATAATTTATATAATATATATATAATATATATATATTAGATAAACTAGTTAAAAAACGTTAAAAAAAGAAAAGGGTAAAAGTTAAAAAAATTTAGGAGAAGAAGAGAAAAAAAAATTGAAAAAGAAAAAAAAAATTAAATTAACTGCAAGGCTAAAGAATCATGGGGAGAAAGCCATGAGTTCCGTGCTTTGCTTTCTCCTCCTCGGGAATTCCGCTGCTCTCCTTGGTGTTGAACCTGCACTCCTTGGTAGGTGAACTTGGTCCTGGCTGGGTTTCTTGTTGATCTTCTGGGGGAGGGGCCTGTTGTAGTGATTCTCAAGTGTCTTTGCCCCAGGCGGAGTTGCACCGCCCTTACCAGGGGCCGGGCTGAGTAATCCGCTCGGGTTTGCTTTCGGGAGCTTTTGTTCCCAGAGCGCTTTCCGTAGAGTTCTGGAGGACGGGAATGAAGATGGCGGCCTCCGAGTCTCCGGCCTGGAGGAGCCGAGAGTCTGGGGCCCCACTCCTCAGTGCGCCCTCAGAGAACAGCGCCCAATTGCTCCCGTCACCCTGGCTTCCGGCCACGCTCCGAGCTGACTGAGCCTGTGAGCGGTTCAAGGTAAACCCGAGCTTAGAGCTCACTCCTTGGCTCTGTCTCTGTAGCCGGCTTCCCCGTTCTAATACCTGTAAGCTCTACGACACTCAGACACCCCTGATCCTTCTGTGACCCTGCGGGACCTGAGGCCACGCTGACCCCGCGTGCGCTTCACCCCGGTTAAGCCTCTGGAGCGATGTCCCTCAGCGGAACAGACTTTTAAAAGTCCTGATTTTGTGCTCCGTTGCTCCGACGCTTTCCGGGAGCCGGCCCCTCCCCCCGCGGTCTATCTTCCCGTCGCTTTGGATTCACTTCTCCGCCAGTCCTACCTTTCAGAAAGTGGTTGATTTTCTGTTTCTAGAATTGCTGTTCTTCTTCTCTTCCATCTCCTGTTGGATTTGTAGGTGTTTGCAATCTTTAGATAAGCTATCTAGCTGATCTCCCACTACCTGAAGTAGTCTCAGCTGCTACTTCTCCGCCATCTTGACTCCTCCCCCCTGCCCTGATTCTTGATTAACTGCTTTTTACCTCATTCTGAGACTCAATAATAAGTTGAAATGATATTAAAAAATTATTTTAATTTACTTGAGAATGTCATCAAAATATGCTAGATAGCCAAGAGTTACCTTAAAAAAAAACAAAACAAAACAAAACCTGGAATTTATTGTATTGATTGGACAAGAATACTTAATGAAATTCCTATTTGTATAGATCCATCTAGATCTTGAACAACATATTTTAAAATAGTAATAGAGTGTCTTCTATGTGATATTTTGACTGCCTTCTACTCTATTTAATCTTGGAATGTACACTTTAGATAACAAGAACTCTCAGAATAAATAATATTAAGTAAGGGGAAAACTGAGCTGAAGTAATTTTAAAAGGAAATAAAGGCATACAGAATATAACTGCATACAGAGCCTTTAATCCTATGGGTTTTCAAATGGGTACCATTGTGTTTTGTTCTATGCAATATTCCACTCTGTGTGCATTTTAAGGACATCTAATTTTGAAAAAAATGAACAGAACAATATGGAGAAAAACTTGTAGGAATCTTTACTGCTTAATATTTTGGGAGCCTGAATAATGACCTTGAAGTGGTCTTACTAACACCAAAGAGGATCAGCATTATTTGTTGGTTCATATTAGACATCAGAATCCCAAGAGCAAATTGGGAGGCTCAGATTTATCCTTTACCATCTGAAATTTAATTTTTCTTTTGGATAAAGACTAATAGGCAGAGAAATAATCTGGAAGAGACTGAAGAGTATCTATTTTGGTATGTTAGGGAGATCACCAAACATAAAAATCATACTGAAGCCGAAGAAAATCAATGAATTAAATTCACAAAATAATATGATAATGTTCTTTAGCCACTGAAGAACATAGCAATAATATTTCCAGCCATAGACATCTCAAATAGGAGCATTTGGATGTGTGACAGCTGTGGTGGTCAGATAAGGGAGGCATTGTGAAACAGTAGAGAAGTAATTTTCCTGCAACTTATTTATAGTCTCCAGAGTTATAAAGGTAGTGGGAGAGGGTGTGGGTGGTGTAGGGAAATCAATCCCAGCATTCAAGAGAAAAAAACTCAATACTTATTTTGTAAACTTGATACATTGAAACAGTGATACTGTTATTCCACTTCATTTCCCACACTTTTTAGATACAAATCGGCCCAGTGAAGAATTCTCACTGGTGCCAAGATGCATCTCCTGGTAGTTGTCAAATGTTGTAAGACAGCTGTAAAGCTGCTAAGAGTAATTTAATTGTAGCAAATTCTAATGACATTTATGTCGACAGAATAATATTCATGGTATGTAGTTGGATGGAGCCTTGTGGAGATCTAATAACCTTATGGCCTAATGTGAATGCCTATCTCCTTAAAGTAGCCAACAAGAGTTATTTGAAGCAACCTACTGAGACGCGTTGTCCTCCGTTCTTGAAATTTCCATTGGGCACTGAGCCAAGATACAAGTGCAATGGCAAAGTATACCCCCTTTAAATGCAAGACGGAGGAAATCTAATTATTGATCAGCCCATTGTTGGAGTGTCTTTTTTTTTAAATTTTATTTATTTGAGAGAGAGAGACGGAGATAGTGACAGAGACAGTGAGAGAGAGCATGAGCAGGGAGGAAAGGAAGAAGCAGCTTCTCTGCTCACAACTAGGGGCTCGATCCGAGGACCCAGAATCATGACCAGAGTGGAAGGCTGATGCTTAACCCACGGAGCCATCCAGGTGTCCCAGTTGAAATGTCTTTAAACGCTTTCCCCAAGACTTCCTAGTTGAATTATAAGAGCAAGAGAAAGAGAGAAACATTTTTTTCTTCCCTTCTATGGGGGAGAGGTTATGAAATCATAGGGAAGAAATGTTCTAACAAAATACAGTGTATAATCTCATAAAAATACCCTGTATGCCTCTTTACCCTGAGTGCTTCAACTGTGAAAATAATATGCCTTAAAAATTGCAAAATACATCTTTAAAGAATTAGACTTTTAAAGTAGATTACTTGTAACACTGTGGCTATTGTCCCCACAGCAGCCCCAAGAGGATTAACTTACGTTCTCCCAGAAAGAGAAATGCCATGTCCTGCTCCTGGGAAGGACCTGAGCTTACTTGGGAAATAGCCACATAAGTGTTCTGAGAATCCCAGGGTCACTTAGTCCCATGTCAGCTTGCATTCTCTCTGCTAGGAGAAACCAGGGACTTTGATGTCACCTGAAATGCCAGTCTTTTTCAGAAGTGACCCAGGGGCCCTCTGGGTCAGATATGACCAAAGGGCTGTTTGTGTAGGGCAGCAGGAATGTGGAAAATAGAGAATAAAATCAAAATGAAAGTTGAAAGAAAATCCATTAATTCTGGAACAGTAGGATGAACTATAGAAAAACAGGGGAAATCTGATTTCTCTACCTATTACCGTGCAATCAAAGTACATTTTTTTTCTAATTCTTTAAAGTTCTCTTAAATCGGCTGGCCTTAGCAATCAATCCCCTTTTATCACTTATTTCACCCCCACAATATACAGGTATAGTGCTTGGGATGTACCATAAGTGAAAATGAATTCGGTAAGACTCAGTCTCCGTTGCCTGAGGCATAGACTTCATTTGTTTTGTTCCATGGCAGTTACCACACGTGGCCTTGCTTCCTGATTTTATAGATTTATCTGTGTCTGTCTTCTTCCCCTTAATAAGCTATAAAAGTCTTGAGCATGGGGACCTTGTCTTATTCTACTTGTCTCCTTCAAAGCGTGAAAGATCCTTCAGGAGGACCAAAGTTGGCAAGGTACACAAGATCCACAGAAGCCGGTCTAGCACAAAGCAAAGCTACGGCCCAGAGAGATGCCCTTCAACTTCCCTTTCTCAGACTTGAATGACTGCTTGTGTAGACAGAACAGGAAAACTAGGATAGAATGGAGTGCCGGTGCCAGTAATAATGGATTCCATTTTTAGAAAAAGGTGCATTTAAAATTGTTAACATGATTTTCCTCTTCTTCTCCACTCCCACAAAACTGTATTTCATCTAAGGGTAGCAGGGTGGTACCATTATGCATATTCGGAAATCAAGCGTTGGGTTTTTAAACATTTTCTATAATAGGTCTAATCTTTTTCCACACCAACTGGGAAGGAGAAAAAAGCAATACTTTCCTTCCTCCATTAACAGTGTACATCATCCTTCTAGTATAAAGCAGGAATAGTCTATTATCTTTTCCTGTTTCAGATGATGGCTCGGTCTCCTGGACTGCAGCCCATGCCACCCTCTTCCATGCATTTGCATGGCACATGTCCGTGCGCACACATGAACTATAAATACATATGGACAGACACACAACTCCTGCATGAGATGGCATCTACATGAATGAAGAAGAAAGATGTCCTATTAGCAAAGGGAAAGAGGGATTTAAATTAATGAGGTTTTATTTGTATCTTTGCTTGTCTTTGCTCCGAAATACTGGGTGAAATTTGTGCTTGTTCTAATTTCTCTGTGAAGGACTGTGGCCGGTCCTTGCTCACCGATGCTGCTGATGTCTGTGGGTCTAGGCTTCCTCCACAGTGTGGCACCTCGCAGGGCCCTCCACCCTGCAGGGACTCTCTCCCCATGGTGGTTCTGTGGCAGGCTTGTTGGCTCTGACCTCAAGGACCTTCTGCTTCTGGATTCTTTCCAGACACACAGAAGCCTGAACATGGTAACTCAGGCCACTTTCTGCCTAACTGCGCCATACCACATTTGAGAGCCCCACATGTCAGGGTCCTGCTATGGCTATGCTGTGGTTGATGTTCCCCAAGATCCCATGCTTTTTCTCCTGGTGGTGGCCATTTCCCTGCCATCTCCCTCATCTGAAGATGAGACCTTCCCATGAGTGGCCCTCTCTCAAAGTTTCAGGTGGAAAAAAGAGTATTAGCCTCCTTTGATTTTAATTTTCCTTTCCCAGGATCTAATATCCCCCCATTCTCCCTGGGTGTTCATCCAGAAGAGTGAACTGAAATATAATCATGGCCATCTACTTTTCTTATCCTTTCTCGTTTCTCTGTCATCTCAGATATGTGAACTGATACCTCATTGGATAGACATAGATGAAACGGGGTGGGGGGTATTATGCTGATGAAATAAGACAGAGAAACACAAATACTGTATGATCTAACTTACATACAAGATCTAAAAAATCTAAACCCATAAAAACAGTTAACATTGATGGGAGAAGTTTAGTGCAGGAAAGATGGGTGAAGGTGGTCAAAGGGTACAAACTTTTAAAGATTTATTTATATATTTGAGTTGGGGGGTGGAGAGTAAGAGGTAAAGGGAGAGAGAGCTGAGCATGGAGCCTAACATGGGGTTCCATCTCATGACCCTGAGACTGCAACTTGAGCCAAAAGCAAGAGTCGGACTCTTAACTGACTGCACCACCCAGGTGCCCCAGATGTACAAACTTCTTATTATTAGGTAAGTAATTCATGGTGACTATAGCTAACAATATTATACAGTACTCCCTCCCTTATCTGTGGGGGATAAACTCCAGGACACCCACTGGATGCCTGAAAACATAGATAGTACTGAACCTTATTTATACTATGTTTTTTCTTATATACACATACATATGATGAAGTTTAACTTATCAATAGGGCACAGTAAGAGAGTAAGAGTAATCACTAACAATCAAATGGAACAATTACAACAATGTAATCTAATAAACATTATGTGAATGTGGTCTTTCTCAAAATATCTTATTGTGGGGGCACCTGGGTGGCTCAGTCAGTTAAGTGTCTGCCTTCAGATCAGGTCATGATCCCAGGGTCCTGAGATCAATCCCTGCATCAGGCTCCCTGATCAGAGGGAAGCCTGCTTCTCTCTCTTAACTGGTATTTATCAAGCACCCAGTATGTACCAAGTACTGTCCCTTTTCTGTCTCTCATGAATGAATAAATAAAGTCTTTTAAAAATAGATCTTATTGTGATGATGTGAGATGATGAAGTGCCTACCGGATGAGGTGAGGGGAGGAGAGGTGAATGAGATGGGTTGTGATGGATTGTTAGGCCACTACTGACCTTCTAATAAGATATCAGGAAGATTAGCTGCTTCTCAACCACAGTTGACCAGGGGTGATTGAAACCGTGGAAAGCAAAACTGTGGATAAAGGGGGAATGCTATATTGTATCTTTGAAAGTTGCTAAAAGAGTAGATCTTAAAATTCCTCACCAGGAAAAAAAAAAATTGTAATTATGTGATGACATGTTAACTAACCTTATTGTGATAAAGATTTTGCAATTTATACATCTGTTAAATCGTAATGTTGTACACCTCAAGCTTTCGCAATGTTATCTGTCATTTACATATCCATAAATTTGGAAAGCAGAAACTCATCAAATTGCAGATTAATAAACTGTGTCCCAGTTATACTTCAACAAAGCTGTTTAAAATTAATAAAATGGGGGAGGAGTCAAGATGGTGGAGAAGTAGCAGGCTGAGACTACTTCAGGTAGCGGAGATCAGCTAGATAGCTTATCTAAAGATTGCAAACACCTACAAATCCAACAGGAGATGGAAGAGAAGAAGAACAGCAATTCTAGAAACAGAAAATCAACCACTTTCTGAAAGGTAGGACTGGCGGAGAAGTGAATCCAAAGCGACGGGAAGATAGACCACGGGGGGAGGGGCCGGCTCCCGGCAAGCGTCGGAGCAACGGAGCACAAAATCAGGACTTTTAAAAGTCTGTTCCGTTGAGGGACATTGCTGCAGAGGCTTAACCGGGGTGAAGTCCACGCGGGGTCAGCGTGGCCTCAGGTCCCTCAGGGTCACAGAAGATTCGGGGGTGTCTGAGTGTCGCAGAGCTTACAGATATTAGAATGGGGAAGCCAGCTACAGAGATAGAGCCGAGGAGTGAGCTCACAGCTCGGGGTTACCTTGAACCGGTCGCAGGCTCGGTCAGCTCAGAGCGTGATCCAGAGGCCAGGGTGACGGGAATAATTGGATGCTGTTCTCTGAAGGCACACTGAGGAGTGGGGCCCCGGGCTCTCGGCTCCTCTGGGCCAGAGACTCGGAGGCCGCCATCTTCATTCCCGTCCTCCAGAACTCTACGGAAAGCGCTCAGGGAACAAAAGCTCCCGAAATCGAACCCGAGCGGAATACTCAGCCCGGCCCCTGGTAAGGGCGGTGCAACTCTGCCTGGGGCAAAGACACTTGAGAATCACTACAACAGGCCCCTCCCCCAGAAGATCAACAAGAAACCCAGCCAGGACCAAATTCACCTACCAAGGAACGCAGTTTCAATACCAAGGAGAGCAGCGGAATTCCAGAGGAGGAGAAAGCAAAGCACGGAACTCATGGCTTTCTCCCCGTGATTCTTTAGCCTTGCAGTTAAATTTTTTTTTCTTTTTCAATTTGTTTTCTCTTTTCTGCCAAAAATTTTTTTAACTTTTACCCTTTTCTTTTTTAACGTTTTTTAGCTAGTTTATCTAATATATATATATATATATATATATATATATATATATATATATATTCTTTTTTATATTCTATCTTTATTCGTTTTCTTTTTTTAATTGTTTCTTTTTTTTTCTTTCTGAACCTCTTTTAATCCCCTTTCTCCCCCCTCATGATTGGGGATCTCTTCTGATTTGGTTAAAGCATATTTTCCTGTGTTCTTTGCTACCCTTTTAGTATTTTACTTGCTCCTTCATATACACTTAATTGGACAAAATGACAAGGCGGAAAAATTCACCACAAAAAAAAGAACAAGAGGCAGTACCAAAGGCTAGGGACCTAATCAATACAGACATTGGTAATATGTCAGATCTAGAGTTCAGAATGACGATTCTTAAGGTTCTAGCCGGGCTTGAAAAAGGCATGGAAGATATTAGAGAAACCCTCTCGGGAGATATAAAAGCCCTTTCTGGAGAAATAAAAGAACTAAAATCTAACCAAGTTGAAATCAAAAAAGCTATTAATGGGGTGCAATCAAAAATGGAGGCTCTCACTGCTAGGATAAATGAGGCAGAATAAAGAATTAGCGATATAGAAGACCAAATGACAGAGAATAAAGAAGCTGAGCAAAAGAGGGACAAACAGCTACTGGACCACGAGGGCAGAATTCGAGAGATAAGTGACACCATAAGACGAAACAACATTAGAATAATTGGGATTCCAGAAGAAGAAGAAAGAGAGAGGGGAGCAGAAGGT
>NW_022632469.1:0-11125 GCF_010015895.1 Lontra canadensis | reverse complement strand
AGCTCTTGGAAGAGCTGTGAGAGTGTGACAGCTCTTGTCAGAGCTAGCCCCGCCATTGCACCAGAGCCGCCAGCAGACCCGAGCCACCGGCAGCTCCGAAGCCTGCAGCCCCGCCAATACCGTGGCTTCGGCAGTGGCACCACGGGGAGCAGTGGAGCCACCTGCAGCAGACCCGCTGTTACACCCGAGCCACCAACCGACCAAACGCCAGCTGACCCAGCAGGCCAGCGGTCCAGCGGTCCCAGCACTCCAGTAGCAGCCGAGACGCCAGCGGTCCTGACGCCAGCTGACCCAGCATGCCAGCGGTCCAGCAGTCCCAGCACTCCAGCAGCAGCAGCCGAGACGCCAGAAGTCCCGACGCCAGCTGACCCAGCACGCCAGCGGTCCAGTGGTCCCAGCACTCAGCAGCAGCTGAGACGCCAGCGGTCCCGACTCCAGCTGACCCAGCATGCCAGCGGTCCAGCGGTCCCAGCACTCCAGCAGCAGCCGAGATGCCAGCGGTCCCGACGCCAGCGGTCCGAACACCAGTGGCCACGCTGACACACAGCGGGGAATGGCCTAGACGCCAGCAACCTCGCTGCAACGGCCTCGCTGCCAGAAGCGGCCTTGATACCCTGAGCCACAGCCTCGCTGGAGCTGCGCCATTCTGGGGAAGGGCTTCATCTGGAAAGAGGCTTCCTCAGTGAGCAGCACTGTGGGAGGCAGCATCGTCAGGAAAGAAGCTTCCTCCAGAGTGGCCTCTTTTTATGAGCAGCCATTTTAGGGAGCAGCCCTGAGGAGCGACCTCACCAGCTGCGGCCTCGTCCTGGGAGTGGCCTCGTCCAGAGTGGCCTCATCTACAGAAAGGCCTAATCCAGAGCAGCCACGTTGGGAGCGGACTTACCGGGATCTTTGTCGTCACCTTTTCGTAAGAGACAGCCCTGACCGGTCAGTTTGATTTTGATGCTTGGCATGAAATAAAGCTTTGTTTGATTTTTGCTTTAATCAGTCTCATTCTTTGATCACGGACCCAAACAGGGAGGAGTCCTGTTCTCTGCCTCAGGTATCCCTGCAAGAGAGGGATTCTAGAGCAGAGCACTGGGTACTGTCGACTGGAATACCCGACCTCTGGTTAGACCTGGGGGCCTGTGGGCATGGCTAGCCCCATCTGCGGGCTCTTGGACCAGCCACTGAGGGGTGTTACTTGAATAAGAGGCTCACGCTGAGGTTCACAATGCGTGTTTGTGCCCAAGGCAGCCCTCAAGCATGGGCGTGGCCACATGGGCCATGTAGGTTTCTCCTACACTGTAGGTTTGACAGCCTGCCCACAGCAAGCTTTCCTGCCAAGGGGAAGGAGGAGTTCTGAGTTGTGCATCAGGTCCCCCATGTGCAGGGATTGGACATATGGTCTAGGTTCCAATGCCTAGAAAACCCAGGTTGGGAGGGGATGATGGCCTAAAGCCATGGCGCGTCCCATGTGCTGGGTATGCGGCCTGCTTTCTCGGTGTCTGTCGGAAGTTCTGGGCTCAGGCTGTGTAAGGCAGAGCATTAGTGATTAGGGTAGCCTATGCAGTTGGGGTGTTGCCGAGGTCTGAGTGGGTGGATCCTCATTTGGGCTTTCTGGGCAACCGCATAGGCAATGTTTTTCTTCTGGTGGGCAGGCAGAGTGCGTCGCTGTGGCCCAAGAATTCACAATCGGGAGGGCTTGTGGGCCAGGAATGTGAGGACGGAAGTCGGAAAACACAAGCTAGGTTAGGTTTGGGGCCGAGGGCATGGCAGGCCCACTCTGCAGAGGCTGAATTGAGATCTCCTGCACCTGAAATCAGGGCGAATATCAGACATTGGCTGAGGCTGCAGTGTGTGTCCCTGATTGCCCCTTCATGAAGTGGGGGCCTCATGAGGCCAAGGAGGTTTTCCCACGCTCAGTTTGTGAGTTGCCACAAACCACAAGTTTTCCTTCTGCGGGACAGTCGAGTCCTGCTGGATGGCTCCAGATGTCCCATACGGAAAGACTGGAGAACAGGGTTCGAAGGATGGATGCCTGGGCACCATACCTTGCATTCCCATTGGCTATTAGCGACAAGACATGTTTGATCTGCTGACTCTGGGGTGAGCTCCCCAGGGTTTTGAGTTGAAATGGACTCTCCTGAGGATGGGTCATAATGTGGGTTTGTGTTCATGGAGACCTTGGCATGTGCTGGTGGCTCAGGGACCCTGCAGAATGCTCCTACCCGAAGGGTTGGACACAGCTCCAACAAGAAAGCTCCTCATGTGGTGTCGAGAGAGGTCCTGTTTGGTGCCTCAGAAAAGGCACCTACGCTGGTGTTCCAAACCAGTCCTCTGAGGAAAGACACCTGGAAACCAAAGCTAGGCCTCAGATTAGGGCCTAGTGTCCTGTCCATTTCAATCGTCTGTCTCTAGGGACACTGTCTGAGAGTCTAAGTGGACATAGATGCTCAGCTTTTGTCAGAGTGCCCCTCTTAGTCCAGGGCGGTGTCCACTGTTGGGATGGCCTCGGGGGCCTTGGAAACTTCTCCTAATGTATAGGGTTGGCCAATGGATTTGGCACAATGTCCATGGAGAGGACAGGCACAGTCCTGCAGTGTGGCTGCAGAGGCCCCAGCCTAGAGGGTGTGTGAGGCAGGCCTGTGGGGATGGAAGTCTGAAAACACAATCTCGGTTTAGGTTTGTCACCGAGGGTATGGCAGGTCGGATCTACAGACCGTGAAGGGAGCTTCTCAGGTTATGAAAGAAGGGAGAGTGGGAGGTGTTCGCTCAGGCTTTTGTGTCTGAATGTTGTGTCCAGGATAGTCGTGGAATGTAGGGGTGCCCTCATGGGCTATGGATGAGTCTCTGTCTCTGGGGATTTGGCCCAGCCCCCACGAGTTTGGGGTCATTTTATGGGTAGGGTGGAGTCGTGTTGTCTGGCTCAGGTGTCTCTCCAAGAGAGGGATTCCAGAGCAGAGCCCTAGGTACGGGCGACTGGGAAACTCGACCTCTGGTTAGTATTGGGAGCATAGGGGCATGGCAGGCTCCATATGCCGGCTCTGGGTCCAGGCTCCGAGAGGCCTTACCTGAACATGGGGCTCACGCAGAGGGTCCCAATGTGAGTTTGTGCCCAAGGTGGCACTCAAACATGGGCGTGTCCTCATGGCCCATGCAGGTTTCTCCTACCCTGAAAGTTTGACACCATGCCAACAGCAAGGTTTCCTGCCGTGGGGAAGGAGGAGTTCTGACTTGTGCATCATGTATCCTCCTGTGGGGTGATTGGAGATCAGGCCTATGTTTTGATGCCTGAATACCTTTGTTGGGAAGGGATGATGGCCTCAAGCCATGTTGGGTCCGATGTGCTGGGTGTGTGGCCAGCTTTCTCAGTGTCCGTGGGAAGGTCTAGGCTCTGTCTGTGTAAGTCAGAGCGTTAATGCTAGGGTAACTTATGTAATTGGGGTGTTGCTGAGGCCCGAGCAGGTTGATCCTCTTTTGGGTTTTCTGTGCAACTACATAGGCAATGTTTTTCTTCTGGTGGGCAGGCAGAGTGCTTCGTTGTGTCCCCAGAATTCCCAATCGGGAGGTCTTGTGGGCCAGGAGTGTGATGACAGAATCTGAAAACACAAGCTAGGGTTAGGTTTGTGGTTGAGCGCACAGCGGGCCCACTCTGCAGAGGCTGAATCGAGATCTCATGCATCTGAAGTCAGGGCGAGTATTATACGTTCGCCGAGCCTGGAGTTTGTGTCCATGATGGTCCCTTTTTGAAAGTGGATCGTTCATTAGGCCCTAGAGGTTTTTCTATGCTGGGGGTTTTGAGGTGCTCCCAACTGCAAGCTTTCCTTTTGTGGTACTGTCAAGTCTTGTTGGATGGCTCAAGGACAGCCCATACTGAACGACTCGATAGTAAGGTTTAAGGATGTTGGCCTGGATATCCCACCTGGCATTACCTTGGCTCCTAGAGACAAGGCAGTTTCGATCTGCTGGCTCCAGGTGAACAAACCAGGGAGCTGAGTTGAAATGGTCTCTCCTGAGGATGGGTCCTAATGTGGGTTTGTGTCCATGGAAACTGTTGACCCTGGCTGTGGCTCAGGGGCCCTGCAGGATTGCCCTACCTAGAGGGTTTGACACAGGTCCATAGAGCAAGCTTCCCTCGTGTGACGAGAGGTGTTCTGTTTGGTGCCTCAGGGAATCCCCATTTGCTGGTCTTCGAAACCAGGCCTCTGACGAGAGACTCCTGGAAATCAAAGCTTGGGATCAGATTAGGGCCGAGGGGCCTTTCCGTTTCAATTTTCTTATCTGGGGACATCTGTCTGCATGTCTGAATGGAGGTAGTTGCTCAGCTTGTTTCACAATGCCCCTGTTTGTCCAGGGTGACCTATATGATTGGGATGTCCTCGGGGGCATTGGAGGTTTCTCCTTATCTGTAGGGTTGTGGCCAATAGAATAGGCAAAATTTCCTTGGAAAGGGCAGTCACCGTCCTTTGGTGTGGCTCAAGGGGCCCCAGCCTGGAGCATGTGTGGGCTGGGGCTGTGTGGACAGAAGTCTGAAAACACAAACTCAGCTTAGGTTTGGGGCCAAGGGTATGGCAGGCCCGATCTACAGACCGTGAGGGGAGCTCCTTGGGATATTACATAAGGACGAATGTGAGGCGGTCGCTATGGCTTTTCTCTCTGGATTTTGTGTCAAGGATGGTCTGGGAATAGAGGGGTGCCTCATGGTCCCTGGACGATTCTCCCTCACTGCGGATTTTTGCCCGGAACCCAATAGTTTCAGTCACTCTGTCGGTTAGGAGAGTCCTGTTTTCTGTCTCAGGTGTCCCTCAACAAGAGTGATTCCAGAGCAGAGGCCTGGGCACAGGCGACTGGAAAACCCGAACTTTGGTTAGGATTGGGGTCAAGGGGCTTGACAAGCCCGATATGCCATGGGTGCAGCCACTGAGATGTCTTTTTTGAACACGGGGCTCACGCTGAGTGTTACAATGACTGTTTGTGCCCAAGGCGACCTTCAAGTGTGATCGTGGCCTCAAGGGCCATGCAGGTTTATCCTACTCTTAGTGTTTAACTTTGACACCTTTCAGCATCCCAACAGCAATATTTCTTGCCATGGGGAAGGAGGAGTTCTGTTTGGTGCATCAGGTTCTTCCAGTTCCAGTGATTTGAGATAAGGTCTAGGTTCTGATGTCTGAAAAATCAGTTTGGGAAGTGATGACAGCCTAGGGCCATCGGGGTTCCAATCTGCTTGATATGCATCCAGGCGCCTGGGTGTCTGGAGGAAGGTCTGGGCTCAGGCTGTGTCAGACAGAGCATTACTGCACTGAGCTGCCAAGGAAATTTGGCAGTGGTCGAGGCTGTGCATGTTGATCCTCACTAGGGGTTTCTGGACAGCCCCATTGGGCAATTTTTTCTTTTGGTGCTCAGGCAGAGTGCTGCGTTGTGACTCCAGAATGCCAAATCTGGAGGGCTTCCCTTCTAGAGTGTGTGGACAAAAGTCTAAAAACAGTAGCTTGGGTTAGTTCAAATGTGGTGGTGACTCTGGGGCCCTTCAGGATTCTCCTAAATTGAGGGTTTTACACAGCTCCAATTAGCAATGTTTCCTTCTGGGGACAGGAGGTTTTCTGTGGCTCAGGGGATTCTCCTTTGTTTGTTTCTGTGACCAGGCCTCCGGAGACAGATGGCTGGAAACCTAAGCTAGGGTACAGATGAGAGCCTAGGAGCATGTGAGGTTCAATCTTCTCTCTGTGGGGCCATATACCTGGGTTTCTGACTGGAGGTAGGTGCTCAGGGTGTGTCAGACTGGGCGTTTTGGTCCAGGGCATCGTAAGAAATTGGGGTGGCCTCGGGGGCCTTGCAGATTTCTCCTAATCTGGAGGGTTTTGGCAACTGTATAGGGCAGAGTTTTCTTCAGCAGGCCAGGCACAGTCCTGTCTGAAAACACAAACTCGGGATAGGACTAATGTCAAGGGTATGGCAGGCCCGATCTGTATACCCTGATGTGAGCTTCTTGGGATCTGAAATTAGGGCTTTGATACTTTGTTATCATTCTGAGGGAAAGGAGGGCAACCTCATTGACGAAACCTGAACCTGAACACTAATACACATCTGTCCCTGGCCTGAGACCCAACCTCCAGTCAGCCACCCATGTACCTGGCCCCATACTCAACAGATTGGACCTGCCATGCCTCTAGTCCCTAATGCTAAAGATAGGTTTGGTTTTCAGGCATCCATTCCCAGAGTCCTGCTCTCAAATCCCTCCATATGGAGACCCTTGAGGTATACAACAGGCCCCGAAATCTCTCCGAGAATGAATCCGTAGTATTAGGAGCTGTATAAAACCCCAGAGCAGGAGTATCCTCCATGGCCCCTGGAGGCCACGCACAGATTTGACAGCTCTAATAGTCACAAATTCTACTCTGGTCTGAGCGAATGTCTGACACTCGCCCTAACTTCATATTCTGGGGAGATTGCCTTAGCATCAGAAGGTTTCAGATCCATGTCCTACACCCTCATCATACACCTAGTTTGGGTTTTCAGAATTCCATCCCTTGAGTCCTGGAAAGCAAGCCCTCCAGATTGGGGACTCCGGAGCCACCCCACTGGACTCTTCTTGGCCTCAAGAGGGAAATTGTGCCCTATGGAGCTGCACAAAATACGTAGATATGGCCAACGGGACCACCCCCATTTACAGTACCCGATCCAACACATTCTGTCCCTTAGCCTTAACCCCGACCTCCAGTCATCCACCCACATAGCTGGCCTCAGATTCAGCAGATCAGACCTGACCCTAATGGTAACCCTTGGTTCATTTTCCAGGCATCCATACCCAAAGCCCTTCTCTCAATTCCCTCCATATGGGGATATCTGTGCCATACAACGGGACTCCACATCTCCGCCAGAATGAAATCATACCATTTGGAGCTGGGCAAATCCCCCAGAGCAGGAGACACCTCCCTGGCCCCAGGAGGCCACACATATATTTGGCCACCCCAGGGGACCAAAATTCTAGTCTGGTCTGAGGGAATGCCTGACATTCACCCTAACATCACATTTAGGGGTGCCTGACTCGGCATCTGCAGGTGAGGATCCATGCCCTACACCCTAACCATACATTGAGATTAGGTTTTCAGAATTCCATACGTTGTGTGCTAGAATGCAAGCCATCCAGATTGGGGACTCCGGAGTAATCCCACTGGACTCTTCTTGCCCTCAAGAGGGAAATTGTGCCCTATGGAGCTGCACAAAATATGTAGATATGGGCAAATATACAAGAACCCCAATGCCACCCCACTTTCGTTCGCTACCCTGTACACTAATATGCAGTCTGACACAACCTGAGTCCCATCCTCCAATCAGTCCCCAGAACAGATGGACAGAGACCCTTCATATTGGACTTGCCATGGCCCTCTGTCCTAACCCTAACCCTAGATTGATGTTTCAGGCATCCATAGCCAGAGACCTCCTCACCAATCCCTCCACATGGGGGACACCTGAAAAACAGTACAGAACTCCTCCTGCCCCCCAGAAGGAAAACTTGCTCTTTGGAGGTATGTAAAACCCTTAGAGTTGGAAGAAATTGGTGTTGCCCCGGAGGCCACACCCACTTCTACAGGCCACCCTGGAACCAAACACCCATTGTGACCCTTAGCCTGAGCCCCATTTTCAACAAAGCCCCATGGGTAGCTCACCCTTGAGAAAGGATTTGGGGTCTGCCATGTCACTATGCCCTAACCCTAAACATAGGTGGGGATTTCAGGCATCCATAATCAGTACCGTGCTCTCATATCCCTCCATATGGCGGACCCCTGAGCCATAAAACAGGACACCACCAATTCCACAGAATAGACCAAACATTTTGGAACTCACAAAAACCCCAGAGCGGGAGAACACTCCATGGCCCAATGAGCAACCCCTGACATTTGGTGGATCACATGGACAGAAACTCCAGCTTGAGCATAACTACTGGCATTCGCCTTAACCTCAGATCACTGGGACCACTTCTAAGCATCTGTAGATTAGACCTGCCATGCCCTAGGTCCTAACCCTAACCCTAGCGTGGGTTTTCAGACTTCCGTCTGAAGAAACCTGGCCCACAAGCCCACCAGATAAAGAACTTTGGAGCCACACCATGGGACTCTGCCTACTTTCCAGATGGAAAATGTGTTCATCGGAGCTGAACAAAACCCCCAGATTAGGAGAAAACTGCATGGCCAATGAGGCCGCACTCATTTATGGAACCCTACTATGGAATTTAATACACATTCTGTCCCTCCGCCTGAGCCCTACCCTCCAGTCAGCCACCCTCATTGCAGGCACCAGATCAGTCCTGCCATGCACATAGTCCCCAAAATCTAACCCTAGGTTGGGTATTCAGCCATCCATACCCTCAGCCCTCCTCTCGAATACCTCCATACAGGGAATCATGCAACAGGATTCCATTTCTCTCCCAGAATGAAATCATAGTATTTGGAGCTGAGCAAATTCCCCAGAGCAAGAGAAATCTCCATGACCCCATGATGCCATCCTCATATTCCACAGCATTAATGGACACAAATTTTTGTCTGGTCTGAGTGAATGCCTGACATTTACCCTAACTTCAGAATCTGGGGAGCTCGCCTCAGCATCTACAGATTGAGGACCCATGCCCTACACCCCAAACATACACTGAGCTTGAGTTTTCAGAATTCCATCCCTTGAGTCCTGGAATGCGATCTCTCCAGATTTGGGACTCTGGAGCCACCCCACAGGACTCCCCCTGCCCCCCAAAGGAAACTGTGCCCTATGAAGCTGCACAAAACCCCTAAATCAGGTGATATATGCAAAGCCCCGATGGCACCCACATCTGTACTCCACCCTGAACACTAATATGCAGTCTGACAAAACCTGAGTCCCATCCTCCAAGCAGCCACCGAGACAGCCGGCCCCAGAGCCACCAGATCAGACCTGCCTTGCCCCTAGACCCTAATCCTAACCCTAGGTTGTGGTTTCAGGCATCCATACCCAGAGCACTCCTCTCAAATCCCTCCATACGGAGGACCCCTGAGCCACAAATCAGACTCGTCCTTCCCCCCAGAAGAAACATTGCTTTTGGAGCTATGTAAAACCCTCCGAGTTGGAAGAAACCTGCATTGCCTCTGAGGCCATTCCCACTTGTACAGGCTGCCCTGGACATAAACACCCATTGTGACCTCGAGCCTGAGCCCAATTTTCAACACAGCCCCATGGATAGCTCACCCTAGAGGCAGGATATAACGCCTGCCATGCCACTTCTCCCTAATGCTACATGTAGGTTGGATTTTCAGGCTTCCGAAACAGGAGCCCTGCTCTCAAGTCCCTCCATACCGGGGACACTGCGCCATAAAACGCAACACTACCTATCGCCCAGAATAGACCAAACTATTTGAAACTTCACAAAAACCCTAGAGCACGAGAAAACTCCATGGCCCAATGAGGCCACACATACATTTGGGAGCTGTAGTGCACATAAATTCAAGTCTGGTCTGAGCGAATACCTGACACTCACATATCATCAGAATCCTGGGTGCTCTCCTCAGCATCTGCAGATAGGGGATCCATGCCCTACACTCTAACCATACACTGAGCTTGGTTTTTCAGAATTCTATCCTTTGAACCCTGGAATGCAAGCCCTCCAGTTTGGGGACTCTGGACAAACTCACAGGTGTCACCCTGCCCTCCAGAAGGATACCGTACCGTATGGAATTGCACAGAATTCCTAGATAGGGGAAAAGTGCACAGCCCTCGATGCCACCACCATTGTGTATGCCACTCTGGACAATAATATGCAGTATGACACAACATGAGTCTCATTCTCCAATTAGTCAGCGGGACAGCTATCCCAAGAGCCAGCAGATCGGGCCTGCCATGTCTCTAGGCCCTAATCCAAACCCTAGTTTGGGTTTTCAGCCATCCATACCCTCAGCCCTGCCCTTGCACCCCTCCATACAGGGAACCATGAGCCAAGCAACAGGATTCCATTTCTCCCCCAGAATGAAACCATAGTATTTAGAGCTCTGTAAAACCCCAGAGCAGGAGAAACCTCCATGGCCCCAGGAGGCCATCTTCATACTCGTTAGCCATAATGGACACAAATTCTCGTCTGGATGAGTGAATGCCTGACCCTCGCACACAGGAAACTGTGTTCAATATACGTGCTCAAAGCCCCCAGATTCGGAGAAACCTGCACGGACAGCGAGGCCTCCCATTGATGGAACCCGACCCTGGACACTAAGACACATCCTGTCCCTCAGCCTGAGCCCCGATCTCCAGTCAGCCGCCCACGTAGCTTGCCTCAGAGACAGCAAATCTGAACTGCCATGCCCCTAGTCCCTAATGCTAACCCTAGGATGGGTTTTTATACATCCATACTCAGAGCCCTTCTCTCGAATCCCTCCATATGGGGAACCCTGAGCCATACAACAGGACTGCACCCCTCCCCCAGAATGAAACCATACTATTTGGAGCTGCCCAAAACCCCCAGAGCAGAAAAAACCTCCGTGGAACCAGGAAGCCACCAACACAGTTGCATCCCTTGTGGAAACATATTCTAGTCTGGTCTGAACAAATGCCTGACACTTGCCCAAACTTCAGAATATGGGAGCTCACCTCAGCATCTGCAGATCAAATATCCATGCTCTACACCCTAAACATACATTGATCTCAGATTTTCAGAATTCCATCCCTTGAGTCCTAGAATGAAAACCCTCAAGATTGGGGACTCCAGAGCCTGCACACAGGACTCTCCCTGCCCTTCAGAATGAAACCATGCCCTATGGAGCTGCACAAAACCCCTAGAACAGGGGAAATAGGCAAAGCCCGTGATGACAGCTCACATACGTTCTCCACCCTGGACACCAATATGCAGTCTGACACAACCTGAGTCCAATCCTCCAATCTGCCATCGGACAGTTGGCCCCAGCAGATTGGACCTGCCATGCCCCTAGGCCCTAATTCAAACCCTAGGTTGGACTCTCCGGCATCCATACCCAGAGCCCTGCTCTCCAATCATTCTATATGGGAACCCCGAGCCATTAAACAGGACACCTCCTATCCCCCAGAATAGGCCAAACTTTGTGGAACTGCGCAAAAATACCAGGGCGGGAGAAAACTCCATGGCCCCATGAGGCCACCCCAACATTTGGGAGGT
>NW_022632468.1:0-11139 GCF_010015895.1 Lontra canadensis | reverse complement strand
TTTAGAAGGATGCTGTTTAGTCTCCATGTATTTGGGTTCTTTCCAAATTTCCTCTTGTGATTGAGTTCTAGCTTCAGAGCATTGTGGTCTGAAAATATGCAGGGAATGATCCCAAACTTTTGATACCAGTTGAGACCTTTTTTATGACCCAGGATGTGATCTCTTCTGGAGAATGTTCCATGTGCACTAGAGAAGAGTGTGTATTCTGTTGCTTTGGGATGGAATGTTCCGAATATATCTGTGATGTCCATCTGGTCCAAAATGTCATTTAAGGCCTTTATTTCCTTGTTAATCTTTTGCTTGGATGATCTGTCCATTTCAGTGAGGGGAGTGTTAAAGTCCCCTACGATTATTGTATTATTGTTGATGTGTTTCTTTGATTTTGTTATTAATTGGTTTATATAGTTGGCTGCTCCCACGTTAGGGGCATAGATATTTACAATTGTTAGATCTTCTTGTTGGACAGATCCTTTGAGTATGATATAGTGTCCTTCCTCATCTCTTATTATAGTCTTTGGCTTAAAATCTAATGGATCTGATATAAGGATTGCCACTCCTGCTTTCTTCTGATGTCCATTAGCATGGTAAATTGTTTTCCACCCCCTCACTTTAAATCTGGAGATGTCTTCGGGTCTAAAATGAGTTTCTTGTAGGCAACATATAGATGGGTTTTGTTTTTTTTAACCATTCTGATACCCTGTGTCTTTTGATTGGGGCATTTAGCCCATTAACATTCAGGGTAATGATTGAGAGATATGAATTTAGTGCCATTGTATTGCCTGTAAGGTGACTATTATTGTATATTGTCTCTGTTCCTTTCTGATCTAATACTTTTAGGCTCTCTCTTTGCTTAGAAGACCCCTTTCAATATTTCCTGTAGAGCTGGTTTGGTGTTTGCAAATTCTTTCAGTTTTTGTTTGTCCTGGAAACTTTTTATCTCTCCTTTTATTTTCAATAATAGCCTAGCTGTATATAGTATTCTTGGCTGCATGTTTTTCTTGTTTAGTGCTCTTAATATATCATGTCTGCTCTTTCTGGCCTGCCAGGTCTCTGTGGATAAGTCTGCTGCCAATCTAATATTTTTACCATTGTATGTTACAGACTTCTTTTCCCGGGCTGCTTTCAGGATTTTCTCTTTGTCACTAAGACTTGTAAATTTTACTATTAAGTGACGGGGTGTGGACCTATTCTTGTTGATTTTGAGGGGGGTTCTCTGAACCTCCTGGATTTTGATGCTTGTTCCCTTTGCCATATTGGGGAAATTCTCTCCAATAATTCTCTCCAATATACCTTCTGCTCCCCTCTCTCTTTCTTCTTCTTCTGGAATCCCAATTATTCTAATGTTTTGTCTTATGGTGTCACTTTTCTCTCGAATTCTCCCCTCGTGTTCCAGTAGCCATTTGTCCCTCTTTTGCTCAGCTGCTTTATTCTCTGTCATTTGGTCTTCTATATCACTAATTCTTTCTTCTGCCTCATTTATCCTCGCAGTGAGAGCCTCCATTTTTGATTGCACCTCATTAATAGCTTTTTTGATTTCCACTTGGTTAGATTTTAGTTCTTTTATTTCTCCAGAAAGGGCTTTTATATCTCCTGAGAGGTTTTCTCTAATATCTTCCATGCCTTTTTCGAGCCTGGCTAGAACCTTGAGAATCGTCATTCTGAACTCTAGATCTGACATATTACCAATGTCTGTATTGATTTGGTCCCTAGCCTTCAGTACTGCCTCTTGTTCCTTTTTTTGTGTTGAATTTTTCAGCCTTGTCATTTTGTCCAGATAAGAGTATATGAAGGAGCAAATAAAATACTAAAAGGGTGGCAAAGACCCCAGGAAAATATGCTTTAACCAAATAGGAAGAGATCCTAAATCGTGGGGGAGAGCAAGGGGATAAAAAGAGGTTCAGAGAAAAAAAAGAAAAAAAAAACAAGTAAAGAAAACGAATAAAGAAAAAATATAAAAAAGAAAAATATATTTATATATTTGGTAAACTAGTTAAAAACGTTAAAAAAGAAAAGGGTAAAAGTTTAAAAAAATTTAGCAGAAGAAGAAAAAAAAATTGAAAAAGAAGAAAAAAAAGTAAATTAACTGTAAGAATAAGGAATCATGGGAAGAAAGCCATGAGTTCCATGCTTTGCTTTCTCCTCCTCTGGAATTCCGCTGCTCTCCTTGGTATTGAACCTGCACTCCTTGGTAGGTGAACTTGGTCCTGGCTGGATTTCTTGTTGATCTTCTGGGGGAAGGGCCTGTTGTAGTGATTCTCAAGTGTCTTTGCCCCAGGCGGAAATGCCAACCCTTACAGGGGCCGGGCTGAGTAAAGAGCTCGGGTTTGCTTTCAGGAGGTTTTGTTCCCTGAATGCTTTCTGTAGATTTCCATTGGACGGGAATGAAAATGGCGGCCTCCCAGTCTCCGGCCTGGAGGAGCCGAGAGCTCGGGGCCCCACTCCTCCATGCGCCTTTAGAGAATAGCACACAATTGCTCCCGACTCCCTGGCCTCAGGCTGTGCTCTGAGCTCACCGAGCCTGCAACCAGTTCAAGGTAACCCCGAGCTGAGAACTCACTTCTGGGCTCTCTCTCTGTAGCCGGCTTCCTCGTTCTAATACCTGTAAGCTCTGCGACACTCAGACACCCCCGATCCTTCTGTGACCCTGCGTTACCTGAGGCCACGCTGACCCCACGTGGACTTCACCCCGGTTTAGCCTCTGGAGCGATGTCCCTCAGTGGAGCAGACTTTTAAAAGTCCTGATTTTGTGCTCCATTGCTCCGCCTCTTGCCGGGAGCCGGCCCCTCCCCCCGCAGTCTATCTTCCCGTCATTTTGGATTCACTTCTCCGCCAGTCCTACCTTTCAGAACGTGATTGATTTTCTGTTTCTAGTATTGCTGTTCTTCTTCTCTTCCATCTCGCATTGGATTTGTGGGTGTTTGCAATCTTTAGAAGCTATCTAGCTGATCTCCTGCTACCTGAAGTAGTCTCAGCCTGCTACTTCTCTGCCATCTTGACTCCTCCCCTCCAATGCTAGAGTTTTAAACAAACTTTTAGTAATTTATCCTTAAGCTTATTTAGTATTTATGCTTATTTAGTAATTTATGCTTATTAATTTATTAATTTATGCTTATTAAATTATGCTTTTAGTAATTTATGCTCACTAATAAATTATAAATTGATATTACAGTAAGTCATACAATAAAAAGGAAACATCATACAGAACGTACTTTGTAATTTAAACTATTCAAAGTCCAGAAAGAAACCACTCTATGATTTAGTATCTCTAGATTTAGACTCCTATTTTCACTTTCTCTTCTTTCATTCTGTTGATCTCCAATTTTTGAATTTATACTTAGCAAAGAATCATTTAATCTCATTCCTTAAATCTCAAATGAAGTAAAGCTTCAAAGATGAAGTAATTGCATTTGTAAAAATTATGCACACTTAAGAAAGAAGGTAAGCTTGCTGGATAATTTCAAAAGGCTGTGTCATTAAAAGATTGCATTTTATTGAGGGAAAATGCAGTAAAGGCTTTACTTCATAACTTTGAATGAATTCTCTAGTGAGTCTATGGAAGAAATGACCTTGCTGACCTTCTCACACTCTTAACAGTAGCAAGTGTGATCATTTAGTTTGAATTGGAAGCAAGGGGGCCATGAAGAGAGGCTGAAAGCTTACAATAAGAATTAGTAAAAAAGCAGACAAGTTTAAACATAGGCAACAGGGCCCAGGATGACTTAAATAAAAAACCTGACCACTTCTTTATGTACCACTCTTTTACCAATACATATCAAAGAACAACACATATTGGGGAGAAATTAATGAGGTATACGATTCTGTTAGTTTAATCTTGCTCAAATGTCAGCCCTTTGATAAGTATTTTAAAATTAGTTTGAAATTAGCATAAATATGAATTTCATTAGCTGGCACAATATGAAACCAGAAGTATCTTTAAATCTGGTACTATCTCTCAGTGCAATTACAATATCTGACGGAGTAAGAACTTATTCCTTATTACATTGATTCAAAAGAAATCAGAGCACGAGAACTCACCTATGCAAACTTCTAAATTTTGAAGTTTCATTTTGTAAGTAGATTTTACAGACTTTCTATCCCCAAAAAGCAAATGAAACAAATTCCTTTTGATGTTATTGCAGTGATAGTTGGGTTATGAGAATAATTATTTCAGCAGACACTTATATTCCTTACTATTTGCCAGGCATTAACCTGAGTGCTTTAGCATATTTTGAGCTTGTTGAATGTAAGCAACAGGTCTATGAAATAAATGCTATTATTATTATTCCTATTTTATAGATAAGGAATATGAGGCACAAGAAGGTGTATTTGTGTACTCAATGTTACATGACTAATCAATAATGGAATTTCCTGAGTGAAGTTTCCAATTCTGGTTTCATAGTCCATACCCTTTACCCCTGTACCACACTGCCTCATAAGTTTGATGCAGGACTGACAGGAAATCAGAAAAAAGGAAGGAAGGAATGTGAAGATCTGCAATAATTTAAAAAATTATCTCTGAAATTATTTTTAAAAGATTTTATTTATTTGTTTGACAGAGAGAGAGAGATCACAAGTAGGCAGAGAGGCAGGCAGAGAGAAAGGGGAAGCAGGCTCCTCGCTGAGCAGAGAGCCCGATGTGGGGCTTGATTCCAGGGCCCTGAGATCATGACCTGAGCCGAAGGCACAGGCTTAACCCATTGAGCCACCCAGGCGCCCTATCTCTGAAAGTTTCTATTAAAAAATGTCAGTATAGTACAGATTCATTATGTGTACCTGTTTTTCTTTCTTTCATGAGGTTAAGTGAAACTCTAGAAAATAGTAAATGAAATACCCTGATATCACAACATTAAATTCTTTCTTTTATTCCTGCATGTTATATCAGGAACTTGTTGGCAGGATTAAATGTTTTAATAAACATTGTAAATTATCTTTACCTAATTACCTAATTGCCATCCCTTATGAAATCCCTTTAAAAAAGTTTCTGAAATGTTTTTATCACCTTGTCACCTGCGCACTTAATGAAATTCAGTAAGAACATTAACTTCTATCCAGCAAATGTTTTTGGCTTGGGTGATTTTTTTTTTAGGATGCCTTAAACTACTGCTGGATTTGAGTATTGGGTCATTCTTTATCCAGGAAGGTAAATGTCAAGTATCCATTGTTATTTTTAAAGTTTTTATTTAAATTCTAGTTAGGTAACATATAGTGTAATGTTGGTTTCAGGAGTAGAATGTAGTGATTTATCACTTACATATAACATGCAGTATTCATCACAAGAAGTGCCCTCATTAATAGCCATTACCCATTTAGTCCCTCCCCTGCCCTGTCCCTTCCAAGCCACCCTCAGTTTGATCTCTATAGTTATAAGTTCCTTATGGTTTGCCTCCCACTCTGGTTTTTTCTCTCCTTACTGTATGTTCATCTATTTTGTTTCTTAAAGTCCACATATGAGTGAAATCATATGGTATTAGTCTTTCTCTGACATATTTTGCTTAACAAAATACTCTCAAGCTCCATCAATGTCATTGCAAATGGCAAGAGTTCATTATTTGTTTTGGGATCTTTCTACAAATTTGGCTATTGAAGATAATGCTGCTATAAACATCATGTGCTCTTTTGAACCTTTATTTTTGTGTCCTTTGGGTAAACACTTAGTAGTGCAGTTGCTGGATCACAGGGTAGTCTTATTTTTAACTTTATGAGAATCCTCCATACTGTTTTCAAAATTGGCTATACCAGCTTGCATTCCCACTAAAAGTGTGAGAAGGATCTCCCTTTCTCCACATCCTCACCAACATATGTTGTTTTCTGTGCTGTTAATTTTAGCCATCCTGACAGATAGGAGGGGATATCTTATAGTGGTTTTGATTTGTATTTCCCTGCTGATGAATGATATTGAGCATCTTTTCATGTGTCTTTTGGTCATCGGGATGTCTTTTTAGGAAAAATGCCTGATGTCTATTCACGTCTTCTGTCCATTTCCTAACCGGATTATTTGTTTTGTGGGTATTGAGTTTGATTAATTTCTTTATAGAATTTGGGTACTAACTATTTATCAGATATGTCACTTGCAGATGTCTTCTCCAATTCTATGGGCTGCGTTTTAGCTTTGTTGATTGTTTCCTTTGCTGTGCAGTTTTTTTTATCTTGACGAATTCCCAGTAGTTCATTTTTGCTTTTGTTTCCCTTGCCTCGAGAGATGTGTCTAGTAGGACGTTGCTAGGGCCAAGGTCAAAGAGGTTGCTACTCATGTTCACCTCTAGGATTTTGATGTTTTCCTGTCTCACATTTAGGTTTTTCATCTATTTTGAATTTATTTTTTGTATAGTGTAAGAAACTGGTCCAGTGTCATTCTTCTGCATGTTGCTGTCCACTTTCCCCAGCACCATTAGTTGAAGAGATTTTTTTCCATTGGATATTCTTTCCTGATTTATCAAAGTTTATTTGGCCATATGTTTATAAGTCCATTTCTTGGTTTTCTATTCTGTTCTTTGAACTATATGTCTGTATTTGTGGCAGTACCATAGTGTCTTGATGATTATAGCTTTGTAATATAGTTTGAAGTTCAGAATTATGATGCCACCAGCTTTGCTTTTCCTTTTCAAGATTGCTATGGCCATTTGGGGTCTTTTTTTTTTTTTTTTGGTCCTGTACAGATTTTAGGATTGTTTATTCTAGGACTGTGGAAGAATGTTTATGTTATTTTCATAAGGGTTGCATTAAATGTATAGATTGTTTTGAGTAGTATAGACATTTTAACAATGTTTGTCCTTCCAATCAATGAGCATGGACAATTTTCCCATTTCTTTCCATTTCCATGTCATTTTCAATTTCTTTTATAAGTGTTATTTCTATAGTTATTAGAGTATAGATCTTTCATATTTTTGGTTCACCTCCTATGTTTCTTATGGGTTTTGGTGCTATTGTAAATGGGATTGATTTCTTGATTTCTCTTTCCACTGCTTCATTATTGGTGTATAGAAATGAAATATATTTCTGCACATTGATTTTGTATCCTGAAACTTTGTTGAATTTGTGAATCAGTTCTAGGATTTTTTTTGGTGGAGACTTTGTGTTTTCTACATAATGTATCATGTCTGCAAACAGTGAAAGTTTGAATTATTCTTTGATGATTTGGATGCATTTTAGTTCTTTTTGTTTTCTGATTACTGAGACTAGGACTTTCAGTACTATGTTAAATAAAAATGGTGAGAGTGGACATCTCTTTTTCCTGACCTTGGAGGAAAAGCTCTCAGTTTTTCCCTATTGAGGATGATATTGGCTGTGGGTGCTTCCTATATGGTCTTTATAATGTCGAGGTATGTTCCCTTTATCCTTACTTTGTTTAGGATTTTTATCAAGAATGGGTGCTTTACTTTGTCGAATGATTTTTTTATGCATGTATTGAGGGGCTCATATCATTTTTATCCTTTCTTTTATTAATGTGGTGTATCACATGGATTGATTTACAAGTATTGAACTAACTTTGTGTCCCAGGAATAAATCCCACTTGATCATGATGAGTAATTTTTTTTAATGTTCTATGGATTCTATTTGCTAGCATCTTGTTGAGAATTTTTGATTCCTTGTTTATGAGAGATATTGGCCTGTAATTCTCTTTTTTACTGAGGTCTTTGTCTGGCTTTGGCATCAAGGTGATGCCGGTCTTGTAGAATGAGTTTGGAAGTTTTCCTTTTATTTCTATTTTTGGGGACATTTTGAGAAGTATAAGTATTAAGTCTTCTTTAAAAGCTTGCTAGAATTCCTCTGGGAAGTCATCAGACACTGTACTTTTGTTTGTTAGGAGATTTCTGATTACTGATTCAACTCCTTGCTGGTTATGTGTCAGTTCAAATTTTCTATTTCTTCCCATTTCAGTTTGGGTAGTTTATAAGTTTCTAGGAATTTATCCATTTTTTTTTTCAGATTGCCTTGTTTGCTGGCATATAATTTTTCATAACATTCCCTTTTAATTGTTTGTATGTCTTTGGTATTATTTGTGATATCTCCTCTTTTGTTGATTATTTTATTTGTTTGGTTCCTTCTCTTTTCTTTTTGATAAATCTGGCTAGGGGTTTATCAATTTTATTAATTCTATCAAAGAGCAAGCTCCTAGTTTCATTGATTTGTTCTACTGTGTATTTTTTTTTCTATATCATTTATTTCTGTTCTAATATTTATTATTTTCCTTCTGATGTCCTTAGGCTTTATTTGTTATTCCTTTTCTAACTCCTTTAGTTGTAAGGTTAACTTGTGCATTTGAAACTTTTTTTGCTTCTTGAGGTATGCCTTTATTGCTGTGTACTTCCCCATTAAGGCTGCTTTTGCTGCATCCCAGAGGTTTTAGACTGTCATGTTTTTAATTTCATTTGCTTCCATGTGTTCTTTTATTTATTCTTTAATTTTTTGGTTGACCCATTCATTCTTTAGTTAGATACTCTTTAACCTCAATGTATTTGTGGTCTTTACAATTTTTTTTTCTTGTGATTGATTTTGAGTTTCATAGCATTATGGTCTAAAAATATGCATGCTATGATCTCAGTCTTTGTACTTGTTGAGGCTTGATTTGTGATCCAGTATGTGATCTATTCTGGAGAATGTTTCATGTGCTGTTAAAAAGAATTTGTAAATTTGTTGTTTTAGGATGGAATGTTCTGAATATATCTGTTAAGTCCATTTGGTTCAGTGTGTCAGTCAAAGCCATTGTTTCGTTATGTGATTTTCTGCTTAGGTGATCTGTCCATTGCATTAAGTGGGGTGTTAAAGTCCCTTATTATTATTATATTATTATCAATGAGTTTCTTTATGTTTGTTATTAATTTGATTTACATATTTGAGTGGTCCCAGGTTGGGTGCATGACTATTTATAATTTTTAGATCTTTTTATTGGATGGACCCATTTATTTTGATATAGTGCCCTTCTTCATTGCTTGTTACAGTCTTTTGTTTGAAATATAGTTTGTCTGATATAACTATTGATACTTTGGCTTTCTGTTGATGTTTATTCACATGATTGATGGTTCTCCATTCCCTCACTTTAAATCTGCGGTGTCTTAAGCTCTAAAATGAGTCTTCTGTAAACATCACAGAGATGTTTTTTTTTTTTTTAATCCATTGTGATTTTATCCCTATGTCTTTTCTTTGGAATATTTAGTCCATTTACATTCAGAATGATTAGAGATGCAAAGCTAGTGCCATTGCATTACCCATAAAGTCAGTATTTCTGGAAATTTTCTCTCTTCTTTTCTACTCTTTGTTGAATTTGTTCTTCCTTTCCCACTCAAAGAGTCCCCTTTAATGTTTCTTGCAGAGCTGGTTTAGTGGTCACTAACTCCTTTAGATTTTGTTTGTCTGGGAAGCTCTTTATCTCTCCATTGTGAATGAGAGTCTTGCTGGATAAGGTATTCCTGGCTGCATATTTTTCCCATTCAACACCTGAATATATCATATCACTGTCCTCTGACCTGCCAAATTTCTATGGCTAGATCTGCTACTAAACTCATTTATCTTCCCTCAGGTTAGTATTTTCTTTTCTGTTTTTAGGATTCTTTTCTTATCTCTGTGTTGTGCAAATTTTACTATGATATATCTTGGTGTTGCCCTGCTTTTGTTTATTTTGATGAGATTTCTCTGTATGTCTTATATTTTGGTGTCTGTGTCCTTCCCTAGATTAGGGTAGTTTTCAACTAAACTTTGTTCAAATAAACCTTCTGCCCCCTTTTCCCTCTCTTCATCTTCTGTGACTCCTATGATATAAATGTTATGCTTTATGGAATAGCTGCATTCCCTGAGTCTTCCCTGGTGATCTAATATTTTTCTTTCCTTCTTCTTTTAAGCTTCATTCTTTTCCATAGTTTCTTATATCACCTATTCATTCCTCTGCTTCATTCCTTCTTGTGGTCATTCCATCCAGTTGGTTTTGCATCTTGGTTATAGCATTTTTTAATTTCAGCCTATGTTTTAAATATTTTTATTTATTTATTTGAGAGAGAGAGTGAGAGAGATAGCATGAGAGGGGAGAAGGTCAGAGGGACAAGCAGACTCCCCACGGAGCTGGGAGCCTGATGAGGGACTCGATCCTGGGACTCCAGGATCATGACCTGAGCCAAAGGCAGTCACTTAACCAACTGAGCCACCCAGGCGCCCTGGCCTGACTAGGTTTTAGATCTTTTATCTCTGCCCTAAGGGAATCCTTGGAGTCTTTTATGCTTTTCTGAAGCCCAGATAGTATTCTTATGATTGTTTCAATTTCTGGTTCAGGCATATTATTTATATCTGTTTTGATTAGCCCCCTGGCAATGATCTGTACTTGTTCTTTTGGGGTAAATTACCCCCATCTTGGTATTCTGTTTAGGGATATGTCTTCTGTTTGCAATGAAAGCCTGTATGTTTTCTGATCCTGAGAGTAATGGCTATATTAATAAGAGGTCTTTCACTATTCAGTGCCTGGAACCCAGGAAGTGTTTCTAATATATGTTGTGTGCACTGTTCTATTGTGTTTTTCTTCCTTTTCCTTTCAGATCAGTCTTCTGCACAGTTTCTCATTGCCTGTGGTGGAGAGTATTTGGACCTCATCCAGTGTGTAGCAAGTTTTATTATCTAGGTGTGCTTTGGTGTGCTTATTACAAGAGGCTAGGCCCTATTTTCCCAAGAAGTGAGGTTTTGCAACACTCTATGATCAGCAGATCTGTTGTGTGTAGGGAGATTGTGCTAGTCTTCTAGGGAGGGGCCTCTTGCTGATTTGACTCTTAAGAGTACTTGCTGTAGTTCAGAAGCAACAAGACATGGGAGTGAGGCCTGGTGGAAAGCAGATCAAGTTTTCACTGTGGGGTGGTGTGCTGCTCACTGAAGTCCCTCTGTGCTGATTTGTGAGAGAGAAATGGTGTCTCTACTGTCTCCAGAGAGCAGACTTTGTACCTGTTGCTATTCAGCAACTCTCATAGAAGAGTGAATAACTTCCCCTCATTTGTCCCAGACATCCCTCAGATTCCTGCCTTCTCCCTGTATGTGTCTAAGGTGTCTGTCCACATGGAAAGGCAGTACTCCTGCTATTATCTCAGGTGTGCTGGCTGAGTTTTAAAACTCCCATTTTATTTCTCTACACCAACAACAAGACAGAAGAAAGAGAAATTAAGGAGT
>NW_022632467.1:0-11161 GCF_010015895.1 Lontra canadensis | reverse complement strand
AAATAATTAATGCATCCATCACCTCACATAGTTAACTTTTTTTTTTTAATTAGAATGCTTAAGATCTTCTCTAAGCAACTGTCAAATACACAGCATTATGTTACTAACTATATTCTCCATGCTGTATCTCAAATCACCTGTATTCATTCTTCTTACAAGTGAAAGTGTGTACCATTTGACCTGTATCTTCCTGTTCTCCCTTCCCCCGCCCTTGGAAACCACCATCCTATTTGGTTTCTACAAAATGTGTTTTTTTGTTTTTTGGGTTTTTTAACATTCCACATATAAGTGACTATATAGTATTTGTCTTCCTCCATCTGGTTTATAGTGTAACACCCCCCAAATTCATTCATGTTGTCACAAATGGCTAAATTTCCTTTTTTTAAATGCCCGAATAATATACCACATTGTCTTTTCCCACTCATCCATTGAAGGACAATTGAGTCCTTGGTTATGATGACTAATGCTGCACTGAACATGGGTGTGCAGACATCTCAACACAGTGATTTCATTTCCTTTGTATATAAATAGACGGAAATAGGATTGCTGGATCACATGGTATTTCTGTTTTTAATTTTTTGAGGACATGTCATACTGTTTTTCATAATGTCTGTACCAATTTATATTCCCACCAACAGTTTATAAAGGTTCGCTCTGTCTTTTTGATAGTAGCCATCCTAACAGGTGAGAGGAGGTATCTTATTGTGATTTTGGTCTGCATTTCCCTAGTGATTATTGATGTTGAGCACCTTTTCATAGAACTACTGCCCAGTATTTCATAGAGCTATTGCCTTCTTTAGAAAAAATGTCTATCCTTTGCTCACTTTTAATTGGATTACTTGCTTTTTTTGGCTATTGACTTATATGGTATACATGTCTGTGTATACGATATATAATATCAGATATATAAATATATGTATGTGTGTGTGTATATATGTATTCATATATATATATCTGCTAAGATACATATGGTTTACAAATATTTTCTCCTGTTCTGTAGGCCATCTTTTCAATTTATTGTTTCCTTTGCAGTACAGAGGCTTTTTAGTTTGATGTAGACCCATTTGTTTATTTTAGCTTTTGCTGCCTGTACTTTTGTGTCTTATCCAAGAAATCATTAACAAGACCAATGTCAGGATATATTTTCCCAGGTTCTCTTCCAGGATTTTACAGTGTCAGGTCTTACACATTTAAGTCTTTGATCCATTTCAAATTCATTTTTGTAAGTGGTATAAGGTAGAGGTTCAATTTCATTCTTCCGAATGTGGATCTCCAGTTTTCCCAGCACCACTTACTAAAGAGACTACCCTTTCCCCATTTTGTGTTCTTGGCATCCTTGTTAAAAATAGGTTGACTGTAATGGTTGGATTTATATCTGGTCTCTCTATTCTGTGCTACTGGTCTATGTCCACTTTTAATAATAACGTACTATTTTGATCGCTATGACTTTGTAATACAGCTTAAGATCAGAATGTGTGATGTCTTGAGCTTTGTTCTTTCTCATGACTGCTTTGGCTATTCAGGGTCTTTTGTGGCTCCATACAAAGTTTAGAATAGTTTTTTTTTTCTATATCTGTGAAAAACGCTTTTGAAATTTTGATAGGGATTACACTGAATCTGTAAATTGCTTTGGGTAGTATGAACATTTTTACAGTATTAATTCTTTCAATCCAAGAACATGAGATATGTTTTCATTTATTTGAGACTAAATTTCTTGAATCAATGTCTTACAGTTTTTAGTGAATAGGTCTTTTGCTTTGGTTAAGAATATTCCTAAATATTTTATTGTTTTTGATGCAATTATAAATGGGACTGCTTTATTAATTTCTCTTTCAGATAGTTCTCTGTGAGTGCATAGTAACAAAAGTGATTTGTGTATGTTGATTTTGTATCTTGAAACTTTACTGAAGTCATTCACTAGTTTTAACAGATTTTTGTGGGAGCCTTGATAAAGTTTTCTATATAGAAGATAATGCCATCTGCAAACAGAGATAATTTTACTTCTTTCTTTCCAATTTGGATACATTTTATTTCTTTGTTTATTTTTCTTTACTATTTGCCATGGATAGAACTTCCAGTTCAATGTTCAACGGAAATGGTGAGAATGGGCATCCTTATCTTATTCCTGTCTCAGGGAAAAAGGTTTTAACTTTTCACTGTTGAGTACGATGTTAGCTATGGGCTGGCCATAAATGGCCTTTATAATATTAAGGTACATTCTTTCTATACCCAATTTGTTTTTGTTTTTGTTGTTTGTTTATCATGAAAGGATACTGTATTTTGTCGAATGGTTTTTCTACACCTATCGAGATGATTGTTATCCTCCATTTTGTTAATGAGATGTATCACATTGACTGATTTGCATATTGACTAATCCCTGCATTTTGGCATGAATCCCACATGATCATTGCATATCATCCTTTTAATGTGCTCTTGAATTCAATTTGCTAGTATTTTGTTAAGGATTTTTGCATCCATGTTCATCAGAGATATTGGCCTATAATTTTTCTTTCTTATAGTGCTCTTATCTGGTTTCACTATTAGGGTATGATGACCTCAAAAAATGAGTAGATCTGAAGTCAAAAATAGACAGTAATGCAACAATATTAGGGGACATCAATACCCCACTGTCAACAATGGATGGATTATTCAGACAGGAAATCAATAAGGAAATAATGGACTTGAGCTACACTTTAGACCAAATGGACTTAACTGTGCCAGTTATACAGAAAATTCCATCCAACAGCAGCAGAATATACTTTCTTCTCCAGTGCACATGGACTATTCTCCAGGATATATTTAGATCACAAAATAAATCTTTTAACAAATTTAAGGAGACTGAAATATCAGTATCTTTTCCAACCACAATTGTCTGAAATCAGTAACAAGAAGAAAGCTGAAAAAATCACACATATATGGAAATTAAACAACATACTTCTGAACAACCAATAGATCATAGAAGAAAACAAAAGAGAAATTAAAAAAATCTTGGACAAATAAAACTAAAACACATTATACAAAAACTTACAGGATGCAGCAAAAACAGTTCTAAGAGAGTTTATAACAACAAATGCCTTCATTTAGAAAAAATAAACATATCAAATAAACAACATATCTTTATAGCTCAAGGAAGGTATAAATGAACGAACTATGCCAAAACTTTCCAGAAGCAAGGAAATAATAAAGACTGGCATGGAAATAAAGGAAGACCAAAAAGACAATAGAAAAAAATCAACAAAAGTGAGCTTTGTGTTTTTTTTTTTTTTTTGAAAAGAAACAAAATTGACAAAGCTTTAGCTAGACAAAGAAAAAAATTTAAAAAAGGAGAGTGGACTCAAATGAAGAGAATTGTAAAAAATGAAGAAACATTACAACTGATAGAAATCCAAAGCATCATAAGAGACTATTTTAAGTAATTTTATGCCTACAAATTAAGTGACTTAGAAAGCGATAAATTTCTAAACACATATGACTTACCAAGACTGAATCATGAAGTAACAGAAAACCTGAACATACCAATAATGAACAAGGAGATTGAATCAGTAATCAAAAAACTCCCAAGGGGCGCCTGGGTGGCTCAGTGGGTTAAAGCCTCTGCCTTCGGCTCAGGTCATGATCCCAGGGTCCTGGGATCCTTCCCTCGGGTCATGATACCAGGACCTAGGATTGAGCACTACATCAGGATCTCTCCACAGCGGGAAGCCTGCTTCCCCCGCTCTCTCTCTGCCTGCCTCTTTGCCTACTTGTGATCTCTCTGTCAAATTAAAAAAAAAAAAGACCCCCAAAACAAGAACAAAAACAAAAAATCAAGGACCAGATGGCTTCCCATGTGAAATCTACCAAACATTTATTTTTTATTCTTAATTTTCTTTTTTACAGAGAGAGCACAAGCGATGGGGGAGCAGAAGATGGAGAGGGAGAGAGAGAATCTCAAACAGGCTCCATGCTCAGCATGGAGCCCAGTATGGGGCTTGATCCTACAACCTTAATTAAGATCATGACCTAAGCTGAAATCAAGAGTCAGACATTCAGCTGACTGAGCCACCCAGGTGTACCAAATTCTATCAAACCCTTAAAGAAGAATTAATCAATTCTTTTCAGACTCTTCCAAAAAACTGAAGAGGAAGAAACATGCACAAACTCACTTTGTGTGATATAATATATTTACATATGTGGCACATTATGTTCACATATAGTTGCATATGTGACATACTACATTTATATACAGGATTAGAAGAAGCATAGTCTATAATCCTTACGGACATAGGCTACGTGCAAAAATTGTCACCCAGATAGTAAGTTGAAATATATTCATGTCATTCTAATACTTTGCTCCTATTATTTGTACCCTACTTTATAGATATTAGCCTAATACAATTTATCAAAAAATATCATTAATAAATTTATCTTATGTTGTTATTAAAAAGATACACTGTAGTGATTGTGGCCCCTTGTTATGACATATATGTAAGACAGTGTTAGAGTCAGATTATAATAGTGATGGTATCATTAAATTGTAGAGAGAACCACTGTGATGTTTCAATCAGTCAAACAAAATATTAGGAGTTTATTAAAATTAGTTCTTAGAATACTATACTCTATTTTCTAACAGTGCTATTTCATTTTGGAAATACATTCAGGAAATACCACTGCATAAATTATGGAAGATCAACATGTTCCATATCATCAGCATAATACAGATGAGATCAATTAATTACATAAAACAATCCACTTAAGAAACAGTTTCTCTGGGGTAAATGTTTGCAAACTCTGGGATAGGAAATTAAAATATATAGAGAACCCATAGAGATACTAAAATTATATTGCCCCAGTTGTGTGTGTGTGTGTGTGTGTGTGTATGTATTTAACACAAGAGTGTATACAAATACATATTTAAAAGTTTCATTTCACTAGTAATAAAATAAATGCAAATCAAACTTATAAGGTTGTTTTCATACTCATAAAATTAGCACATCTTTCAAGTTAATATTCAATACTAGTGATTTTATTATCTATCACAAGGGAATAAAGCCAGTATGATTTTCTTAATCATTTTGTTGTTTTTTCTTTGTGTGATCTCCTTCTCATGTATTGTAGATAATCAGAAAGTGAATATAACTTACATGTGAAAGTGCTTTTCCATTTTATTTGAGATTAAAAATATTGGAAAAAATAACCCAAGTGTTTAATGGTTAGAGAAATAATTATGTCAGTTCAAGTCAGTATGATGAAATCTGAAATTATGTTCATGAAGATCCTTAACGATGAAAAGTGCCCATGATATAATGTGAGTTTTTTTCTGAAAAGAGATTTGATAGGTCACAAAAATAAAGCACACTAAAAAAAGGAGATAGGAAACAAAGGTGCCAAAGTGCTAAAAAAGGCTGGTCTATGTGACAAAGTTATGGGTGTTTCCTTTTTACTGCATCTGTAAATTTTTAAATCTTTCACAACTTTCTAAGATGACCATTACTTTATCAATCAGAAAAAGAAAAGAAAAGAAAAGAAAAGAAAACAGCCTATGAAATAAACAGATACTTATACCGGGCTTATACTTGATAAGAAGCTACCATTAAGAACAAAGTGATTTCGGGGCGCCTGGGTGGCTCAGTGGGTTAAAGCTTCTGCCTTTGGCTCAGGTCATGATCCTGGAGTCCTGGGATAGAGCCCCACATCGGGCTCTCTGCTCGGCAGGAAGCCTGCTTCCCCTCTCTCTCTGCCTGTCTCTCTGCCTCCTTGTGATCTCTATCTGGCAAATAAATAAATAAAATTAAAAAAAAAAAAAGAACAAAGTGATTTCAAAATTCAATCTGAGGACTAACATATTTCTTGGTCTAATCCAAATAGCAACATTTCTTAATCTAATATAATGACTATGTGTAAAGAAAGGGGATAGAATGTGTGCAATAACAAACCTCTCTAAATGAATTAAATTACCTTGTGAATAAATTCTTGAGATAATATTTTGTTAACCTACTGAAAGGATCAGCATAGTCTTGAAAATTTGACCTACTGGACTAAGAATTTCTCAATTTATTCAACTCATCAAAAAGAAATTTTCTGATTCTGGAAGACCAGCTGAAGGTTTGGGACAGGAATGTCTTTCTTGAGGAGACCGCAGCTTTTTTTCTTTGCTCAAGAAAGAACCTTCTGATTTATAATTTATTATCCTGAGATGCCCTACTCACCAGAAGGATGTGAGGCCCAGCATTCTTATGGAACGTAAGTCAATCCTCAGAGATACATAGAGGAAAATGACATAGTCTGAAGTTCCTTGTAGTCTTAGGGAGGATACAGAAGTGTGAAGTTTTAAAATACAACACAGAATGAGGAATACAACACTGGATGTGTCGGCAACACAAGGACGGGAAAGCGGGAGAGGAATTAAATGTGTTGGGAGGACGTTCCAAGTGAATTTTCCAGAAGAGATGATTCTTAAGTTGACTTTTAAAAGGAAATTGGACATTTATCACAGGGTAAATGGGTGAATGGCATTCTCTGACAACAAAACTGATGTTTATAAGACATGTTTAATATTCAGAGCTTTCAAAGATGAAAGAGAGTTCTTCCGACAGAGTCATTCTATACAAATGCCTACTGGTAATAAAATAGTGATGAGAAATATCAGGTTATACAGGATTACCTGGGAAGCCAACTGATAATCTTAAGAAAAGTGTAGAAATATATAGGTCAAATACATGCTCAGAGATACTCTGGTTTTCTTCTGTCTGAAAGTGACCTCATTTACTTGATTAGACAACATAAAGTATTTAATGTCATAGACAATATCAGGGGGCATGAAAGTTCATGTAAGTTTATAATACTGTATTCAAGAATATTATAATTAATAAGTAAGAAAAAATAGGATTTTGATCAGAGGTATTCATGATTTCATACATTTAAATTAATAACAGACTCCAGACAAAAAAGGAACATATTGAAGAGAATAAAATTGGGTAAACCTTTTTTTTCATTTTCTAAAACAGTGCTAGATTTTTTTTTTTTATAATTATATTTTTTATAAACATATATATATATATTTTTCCCCCAGGGGTACAGGTCTGCGAATCTCCACGTTTACAAACTTCTCAGCACTCACCATAGCACATACCCTACCCAATGTCCATAACCCCCCCCAACCCCCCTCTGCCCAGCAACCCTCAGTTTGTTTTGTGAGATTAAGAGTCACTTATGGTTTGTCTCCCTCCCAATCCCAACTTGTTTCATTTACTCTTCTCCTACCCCATTAACCCCCCATGTTGCATCTCCTCTCCCTCATATCAGGGAGATCATATGATAGTTGTCTTTCTCCGATTGACTTATTTCGCTAAGCATGATACCCTCTAGTTCCATTCATGTTGTCGCAAATGGCAAGATTTCATTTCTTTTGATGGCTGCATAGTATTCCATTGTATATATATACCACATCTTCTTTATCCATTCGTCTGTTGATGGACATCTAGGTTCTTTCCATAGTTTGGCTATTGTAGACACTGCTGCTATAAACATTCGGGTGCACGTGCCCCTTCGGATCACTACGTTTGTATCTTTAGGGTAAATACCTAGCAGTGCAATTGCTGGGTCATAGGGTAGTTCTATTTTCAACATTTTGAGGAACCTCCATGCTGTTTTCCAGAGTGGTTGCACCAGCTTGCATTCCCACCAACAGTGTAGGAGGGTTTCCCTTTCTCCACATCCTCGCCAGCATCTGTCATTTCCGGACTTGTTAATTTTAGCCATTCTGACTGGTGTGAGGTGGTATCTCATTGTGGTTTTGATTTGTATTTCCCTGATGCCGAGTGATATGGAGCACTTTTTCATGTGTCTGTTGGCCATCTGGATGTCTTCTTTGCAGAAATGTCTGTTCATGTCTTCTGCCCATTTCTTGATGGGATTATTTGTACTTTGGGTGTTGAGTTTGCTAAGTTCTTTATAGATTCTGGACACTAGCCCTTTATCTGATATGTCGTTTGCAAATATCTTCTCCCATTCTGTCAGTTGTCTTTTGGTTTTGTTTACTGTTTCCTTTGCTGTGCAAAAGCTTTTGATCTTGATAAAATCCCAATAGTTCCTTTTTGCCCTTGCTTCCCTTGCCTTTGGCGATGTTCCTAGGAAGATGTTGCTGCGGCTGAGGTCGAAGAGGTTGCTGCCTGTGTTCTCCTCAAGGATGTTGATGGATTCCTTTCTCACATTGAGGTCCTTTATCCATTTTGAGTCTATTTTCGTGTGTGGTGTAAGGAAATGATCCAATTTCATTTTTCTGCATGTGGCTGTCCAATTTTCCCAACACCATTTATTGAAGAGGCTGTCTTTTTTCCATTGGACATTCTTTCCTGCTTTGTCGAAGATTAGTTGACCATAGAGTTGAGGGTCTATTTCTGGGCTCTCTATTCTGTTCCATTGATCTATGTGTCTGTTTTTGTGCCAGTACCATGCTGTCTTGATGATGACAGCTTTGTAATAGAGCTTGAAGTCCGGAATTGTGATGCCACCAACTCTGGCTTTCTTTTTCAATATTCCTTTGGCTATTCGTGGTCTTTTCTGGTTCCATATAAATTTTAGGATTATTTGTTCCATTTCTTTGAAAAAAATGGATGGTACTTTGATAGGAATTGCATTAAATATGTAGATTGCTTTAGGTAGCATAGACATTTTCACAATATTTATTCTTCCAATCCAGGAGCATGGAACATTTTTCCATTTCTTTGTGTCTTCCTCAATTTCTTTCATGAGTACTTTATAGTTTTCTGTGTATAGATTCTTAGTCTCTTTGGTTAGGTTTATTCCTAGGTATCTTATAGTTTTGGGTGCAATTGTAAATGGGATGGACTCCTTAATTTCTCTTTCTTCTGTCTTATTGTTGGTGTAGAGAAATGCGACTGATTTCTGTGCATTGATTTTATATCCTGACACATTACTGAATTCCTGTACCAGTTCTAGCAGTTTTGGAGTGGAGTCTTTTGGGTTTTCCACATATAGTATCATATCATCTGCAAAGAGTGACAGTTTGACTTCTTCTTTGCCGATTTGGATGCCTTTAATTTCTTTTTGTTGTCTGATTGCTGAGGCTAGGACTTCTAGTACTATGTTGAATAGCAGTGGTGATAACGGACATCCCTGCCGTGTTCCTGACCTTAGCGGAAAAGCTTTCAGTTTTTCTCCATTGAGAATGATATTTGCGATGGGTTTTTCATAGATGGCTTTGATAATATTGAGGTATGTGCCCTCTATCCCTACACTTTGAAGAGTTTTGATCAGGAAGGGATGCTGTACTTTGTCAAATGCTTTTTCAGCATCTATGGAGAGTATCATATGGTTCTTGTTCTTTCTTTTATTAATGTATTGTATCACATTGATTGATTTGCGGATGTTGAACCAACCTTGCAGCCCTGGAATAAATCCCACTTGGTCGTGAGGAATAATCCTTTTAATGTACTGTTGAATCCTATTGGCTAGTATTTTGGTGAGAATTTTTGCATCTGTGTTCATCAAGGATATTGGTCTGTAGTCTCTTTTTTGATGGGATCCTTGTCTGGTTTTGGGATCCAGGTGATGCTGGCCTCATAAAATGAGTTTGGAAGTTTTTCTTCCATTTCTATTTTTTGGAACAGTTTCAGGAGAATAGGAATTAGTTCTTCCATAAATGTTTGGTAGAATTCCCCCGGGAAGCCGTCTGGCCCTGGGCTTTTGTTTGTTTGGAGATTTTTGATGACTGTTTCAATCTCCTTACTGGTTATGGTCTGTTTAGGCTTTCTATTTCTTCCTGGTTCAGTTGTGGTAGTTTATATGTCTCTAGGAATGCATCCATTTCTTCCAGATTGTCAAATTTGTTGGCATAGAGTTGCTCATAATATGTTCTTATGATTGTCTGTATTTCTTTGGTGTTAGTTGTGATCTCTCCTCTTTCATTCATGATTTTATTTATTTGGGTCCTTTCTCTTTTCTTTTTGATAAGTCTGGCCAGGGGTTTATCAGTCTTATTAATTCTTTCAAAGAACCAGCTCCTAGTTTCGTTGATTTCTTCTATTGGTTTTTTTGGTTCCTATTTCATTGATTTCTGCTCTGATCTTTATGATTTCTCTTCTCCTGCTGGGTTTAGGGTTTCTTTCTTGTTCTTTCTCCAGCTACTTTAGGTGTAGGGTTAGGTTGTGTACCTGAGACCTTTCTTGTTTCTTGAGAAAGGCTTGTACTGCTATATATTTTCCTCTCAGGGCTGCCTTTTTTGTGTCCCACAGTTTTTGAACCGTTGTATTTTCATTATCATTTGTTTCCATGAATTTTTTCAATTCTTCTTTAATTTCCTGGTTGACCCATTCATTCTTTAGAAGGATGCTGTTTAGTCGCCATGTATTTGGGTTCTTTCCAAATTTCCTCTTGCGATTGAGTTCTAGCTTCAGAGCATTGTGGTCTGAAAATATGCAGGGAATGATCCCAATCTTTTGATACCGGTTGAGACCTGATTTAGAACCAAGGATGTGATCTATTCTGGAGAATGTTCCATGTGCACTAGAGAAGAATGTGTATTCTGTTGCTTTGGGATGAAATGTTCTGAATATATCTGTGATGTCCATCTGGTCCAGTGTGTCATTTAAGGCCTTTATTTCCTTGTTGATCTTTTGCTTGGATGATCTGTCCATTTCAGTGAGGGGAGTCTTAAAGTCCCCTACTATTATTGTATTATTGTTGATGTGTTTCTTTGATTTTGTTATTAATTGGTTTATATAGTTGGCTGCTCCCACGTTAGGGGCATAGATATTTAAAATTGTTAGATCTTCTTGTTGCACAGATCCTTTGAGTATGATATAGTGTCCTTCCTCATCTCTTATTATAGTCTTTGGCTTAAAATCTAATTGATCTGTTTTAGGATTGCCACTCCTGCTTTCTTCTGATGTCCATTAGCATGGTAATTCTTTTCCACCCCCTCACTTTAAATCTGAAG
This sequence comes from Lontra canadensis, assembly GCF_010015895.1. NCBI lineage: Eukaryota > Metazoa > Chordata > Mammalia > Carnivora > Mustelidae > Lontra > Lontra canadensis. Next base: position 222 of record NW_022632467.1, on the reverse strand, counting down.
GTGTCTTCGGGTTTAAAATGAGTTTCTTGTAGGCAACATATAGATGGGTTTTGTTTTTTTATCCATTCTGATACCCTGTGTCTTTTGATTGGGGCATTTAGCCCATTAACATTCAGGGTAACTATTGAGAGATATGAATTTAGTGCCATTGTATTGCCTGTAAGGTGACTGTTACTGTATATTGTTTCTGTTCCTTTCTGATCTACTACTTTTAGGGTCTCT
>NW_022632466.1:0-11177 GCF_010015895.1 Lontra canadensis | reverse complement strand
TAAAAGTTAAAAAAATTTAGCAGAAGAAGAGAAAAATAATTGAAAAAGAAAAAAATTAAATTAACTGCAAGGCTAAACAATCATGTGGAGAAAGCCATGAGTTCCGTGCTTTGCTTTCTCCTCCTCTGGAATTCCACTGCTCTCCTTGGTATTGAAACTGCACTCCTCCTAAGTGAACTTGGTCCTGGCTGGGTTTCTTGTTGATCTTCTGGGGGAGGGGCCTGTTGTAGTGATTCTCAAGTGTCTTTGCCCCAGGCAGAGTTGCACCGCCCTTACCAGGGGCCGGGCTGAGTAATCCTCTCGGGTTTGCTTTCGGGAGCTTTTGTTCCCTGAGCGCTTTCTGTAGAGTTCTGGAGGACAGGAATGAAGATGGCGGCCTCCCAGTCTCCGGCCCGGAGGAGCCGAGAGCTCGGGGCCCCACTCCTCAGTGCGCCCTCAGAGAACAGCGCCCAATTGCTCCCGTCACCCTGGCCTCCGGCCGCGCTCCGAGCTGACCGAGGCTGCGAGCGGTTCAAGGTAAACCCGAGCTTAGAGCTCACTCCTCGTCTCTGTCTGTGTAGCCGGCTTCCCCATTCTACTACCTGTAAGCTCTGCGCCCCTCAGACACCCCCGATCCTTCTGTGACCCTGCAGGGCCTGAGACCACGCTGACCCCACGTGCGCTTCACCCCGGTTAAGCCTCTGGAGCGATGTCCCTCAGCGGAACAGGCTTTTAAAAGTCCTGATTTTGTGCTCCATTGCTCCGCCGCTTGCCGGGAGCCGGCCCCTCGCCCCGCGGTCTATCTTCCCGTCGCTTTGGATTCACTTTTCCGCCAGTCCTACCTTTCAGAAAGTGGTTGATTTTCTGTTTCTAGAATTGCTGTTCTTCTTCTCTTTGATCTCCCATTGGATTTGTAGGTGTTTGCAATCTTTAGATAAGCTATCTAGCTGATCTCCCGCAACCTGAAGTAGTCTCAGCCTGCTACTTCTCCGCCATCTTGACTCCTCCCCAAGAGGAGTCAAGATGGCGGAGAGTCAAAAAAAAGAACAAGAGGCAGTACCAAAGGCTAGGGACCTAATCAATACAGACAATCAATACTCTCCTCCCCAAGAGTCTGTTTCTTGATGTGTCTTTCTCTCTCTCTTTTTCGCTTTGCGCCATCTCTTTAACTAACATTAAATCAAAGAGTCACCACATTGAGTACAAAGGCCCGATCTAGCCTTCTCGACTCCACTAAGCCAGCGCAGTACTCAACAATGGTTTGGATTCGAATACCTTAAGGCAGGACAGGCCACTCCGAAGTTCCCACAGTAGACCCTGTTCTTGTGTTTCCAACCCAGTCACTTTATTTTCTGACTATAAGTGATTTGTAACTGGTGATCTCTGGTCTCTGTAACTCTCTATTTTTTGTAGAGTCTGTTTAAATTACATTGTTCTTATTTCCTTTTTTAATATATTAAGCAATCTTCAGTTTGTTTCTTTTAATTTAAGCTACACTTTTTCATTTTCAAAGTGTCTATAAAGCTTCAATCTCTTCCAGCAACTGCTTGACCTGAATTCCTTAAATAAAAACATTATCGCCCAAAGATTCTAGAAGACAAGATAATTCTTGAATGTCTTCCAGGTTCAACCACAAAGAAGTTAACCCATTTTTGCAAACATTTAGAAAAAAACCATATATATATATATATATATATATATATATATATATATATATAATTTTCTTAGATTCAAATTCCTTGAGGCATCATTCAAACTTCACATGAGGTTCAAAGTGTAGTAATTAGCAGTAGGCTGCTTACATTTGCCAATATATTTGTACAAACATATGTTGGCACTCGGTTCCATATCAGCTACACATCAAAGAAGGGTGCTGAGGAGGAATTATTCCACCTCGGGGCTGGATTAGTGTTTCTGCCTGAAAAAGGCTTCATTTAAGGGTATGGTTTGGGGAAAATTAAAGAACCTGCATGGCCTGGGCATTGGAGTGAATCCATTAACAAAAAGCCATGCTGAATATTTCTGCCCTTCTTTTTCCGGCCTTGCCACTATAATCCCGGGGCAAGTTGTAACCTCTTTTATCTCCAGTATGCTAGTCTGCAAAAGGAGGACCATATAATTCCCAAGCACCTCACAGATGGGCATATCAAGAATTCTCATATTAAGAACGTTGGTGCCTCTTTCTGCTAACTTTTTCCATGTATGCACAAGCCTTGCCATTGCTTTCCTGCACACCCACCACAATACTGCTCTGTAGGGACTGAAGCCAACCCTCCTGCCACCAATATGGCCAAACCAAGGGTCAGAGTCTGAGAAAAATCTCCTTACTCTCACTTGCCAAGAAAAACTGGCTTTCTTTTTATTACTGTAAATTTGACACTACTAACAAAATGAGATAATTATTTTAGAAGAAAACCAAATAATTTTAGTAATATTAGAGCTAACAATGTACAAGTTTCTGTTTATGTTTCTCTCATTTAATGCTCCACAACAACTTTTAGGGTGGGTATAATTTTCCCCAGTTGGCATATGAGGCAGCAGGATTAGACATTAACTAAATCACCTACTAAGTTACACCACTAAGGCACAAAGCCAAAATTTTAACTAAACTCTGACTCCAATGCCAGGTAAGTTAACCATTTCCCCAGAGCTGAATGTTGAGGTCAAATCGGCAAACCTGATCAAGAAGTGAGTGTTGATCAGTAATGTGCTGGAACCAGCCCATGCCAATATGGGAAAGCCAAGTGCTAAATTTTCAGAAACTTTAGGACAATCACTATTAAAATTCTAATTGTGTAAATATCTAATGAAATAAATTATTTAAGAACACAGGTAAGAAATACTCAAAACCATAAAAACTCAACACAATTTCAGAAAGACCTAAAAACCATACCAGAAAAACCATACACTCAAGAGATAGGAGGCTCATCAACACTGAGAATGCAAATTTGAAAAGCCTACTCTTTCATAGACTCATAAATATAGAGAACAAACTGATACTTGCCAGAGAAAGGGAGGGAGGCAGATATGCAAAATAAATGAAGGGGATTAAGAGGTGCAAACTTCCAGTTATAAAATAAATGGTCACAGAGATGAAAAATCCAGCACAGGGAATATAGTCAGCAATGTTGTAATAATGTTCTGTGGTGACAGATGGTGACTGCCCTTCTCACAGAAAACATTGCATCATGTATACAATTGTCAAATCACCCTGTTATAAACAAACTGATGTAACAAATGTAACATTGTACACTAAATATACATAAATAATATTTTTAAAGAAAAAAAATATAAATACTGTTTTAGGTGCCTCTTGCTACCTAACAAACTACATCAAAACTTTGTGAATTAAGCAATAACCATTGGAATATATCTCACGATTTTTTAAGTTAGGAAATCCAGCAGGGCTAGACTGGATGATTTCTCTCCTGTATGTGTTGTCAACTGAGGTGACAGATGGACTATTCTGGATGGTTCAAGATGGCTTTCCTCACATGTCTAGTACCTTGGCAAAGAGGGCTAGAAGACTGGGCTCAGCTGGGTCTATTGAATGGAATACTCACACATGCCTTTCCATCACAGGGGTCTCAAGGTAGTTGAATTTCTTATGTGAAGTTCAAGGCTCCCAGAAAAAGTGTTTCAAGAGATAAAAAGTGGAAGCTCTCGAGGCAAGGGCTGTAAAGTTGGTACAGCATCAATTCTGCCATATTGAAGTCACAGAAACTGCACAAAACAAGGGGAAGTGTGCTGGACCCCACCACTTGATCAAACAGGGTCAAATGATTGTTGCCACTTTTAATCCACCGCCAAGAAAATGATCATTAAGTTTCTTTCCTCTACACCATATATTTTAAGTTTATTATCATTTAGAGATATTGCTGAAACACAGATTAAATGATATGATGTTTGAGATGTAAGCAGTGGATGCGGGTATAAATAAAATAAGATGGGTCCCAACGTGATATTGTTGAAGTTGGATAATAGCTAAATGGGGGTTCATTACCCTATTTATGTATGGTTGAAATTCTCCATATTTAAAAAAAAATGTATTCCAATGTCAACTAAGCAAGAAATATTTACCTAGTTGCATAAGCCAAAAATAGGGGAAGACTTAAAGAGAATGCAAAACACAAATTCTTTAAAAATTATTCTCACCAGGGCTCCACAGAGAAATGGCTAATTCTAGGACTGGAGCAGAAAATATACAGTTTGATTCTGGGATATCTTATAGTGCCAGAAAGTAAAGTAGTGCTCAAAAAAAGAAAAATACAGAGATAGGGACACATCAAAGGGATAGAGCAGCCAAATCTAAGAGCTCCCAATGGCCAAATGAGAACAGTATAAGCAAGAAAATAAAGTGGTACTGGATTATAACCCAAAGTTGAAAATACAAATCCACGAGTCTATACTGAAATAAATAATTGATCCAAAAGGTAAATAAGTAGGGAGAATGAACAAAATGCCCATGCAGAAGAATTCCAAATAACATAGATACTATGCCCTCAAGGAGGTAGAGCATAACTACGCATCCTTGCATCATACCCCAGTAGGGATTAAGTTATATAACTCACCTGTAAACTCTTGTAATTTCTTTTAGTTTGTGGTGATAAATTCCTCCAGATGGGCTGTGTAAAGTGACTTCCTCCCAAAGAGTACTACACAGTGAAGAAAGATGAAAAACACTATTAAATCAAGTGATCAAGTTTAATATAACAGTGGTAAGTCATGTTGATCATATATACCTTTGATATCACGTGATGAATATGGCACTTTTCCTCTGTAGTCACCGTCCCAAAAACCAACAGTTCTATTCTAATCATAAGAAAAACATCAGACAGACAGTCAAGATGGTGGAGAAGTAGAAGGCTGAGACTACTTCAGGTAGCGGGAGATCAGCTAGATAGCTTATCTAAAGATTGCAAACACCTACAAATCCAACGGGAGATCGAAGAGAAGAAGAACAGCAATTCTAGAAACAGAAAATCAACCACTTTCTGAAAGGTAAGACTGGCGGAGAAGTGAATCCAAAGCGACGGGATGATAGACCGCGGGGGGAGGGGCCGGCTCCCGGCAAGTGGCGGAGCAACAGAGCACAAAATCAGGACTTTTAAAAGTCTGTTCTGCTGAGAGACATCGCTCCAGAGGCTTAACCGGGGTGAAGCCCACACGGGGTCAGCGTGGCCTCAGGTCCCGCAGGGTCACAGAAGGAACGGGGGTGTCTGAGTGTCACAGAGCTTACAGGTATTAGAACGGGGAAGCTGGCTACAGAGACAGAGCCGAGGAGTGAGCTCTAAGCTCGGGGTTACCTTGAACTGGTCGAAGGCTCGGTCAGCTCAGAGCGCGGTCGGAGGCCAGGGTGACGGGAGCAATTGGGCGCTATTCTCTGAGGGCGCACTGAGGAGTGGGGCCCCGGGCTCTTGGGTCCTCCCGGCCGGAGACTGGGAGGCCGCCATCTTCATTCCCATCCTCCGGAACTCTACGGAAAGCGCTCAGGAACAAAAGCTCCCGAAAGCAAACCGGGGCGGATTATTCAGCCCGGCCCCGAAGAAGGGCAGTGCAACTCCCCCTGGGGCAAAGACACTTGAGAATCACTACAACAGGCCCCTCCCCCAGAAGAAAAGTAAGAAACCCAGCCAGGACCAAGTTCACCTACCAAGGAGTGCAGTTTCAATACCAAGGAGAGCAGCAGAATTCCAGAGTAGGAGAAAGCAAAGCACGGAACACATGGCTTTCTCCCCATGATTGTTTAGCCTTGCAGTTAATTTAATTTTTTTCTCTTTTTCAATTTTTTTTCTCTTCTTCTCCTAAATTTTTTTAACTTTTATCCTTTTCTTTTTTAACGTTTTTTAACTTATCTAATATATATATTTAGATATATATTATATTTAGATATATATTATATTTAGATATATATTATATTATAATTTATATAATAAATATATTTATGTGTAATATATATATTTAGTTTATCTAATATATATATATATATTTTTCCTTTTTATATTTTTTCTTTATCGGTTTTCTTTTTTTAATTTTTTCTTTTTTTTTTTTTTTCCTTTCTGGACCTCTTTTTATCCCCTTTCTTCCCCCTCACAATTTGGCTAAAGCATATTTTCCTGGGGTTGTTGCCACCCTTTTAGTATTTTAATTGTTCCTTCATATACTCTTATCTGGACAAAATGACAAGTCAGAAAAATTCACCACCAAAAAAAAAGAACAAGAGGCAGTACCAAAGGCTAGGGACCTAATCAATACAGACATTGGTAATATGTCAGATCTAGAGTTCAGAATGACGATTCTCAAGGTTCTAGCTGGGCTCGAAAAAGGCATGGAAGATATTAGAGAAACGCTCTCGGGAGATATAAAAGCCCTTTCTGGAGAAATAAAAGAACTAAAATCTAATCAAGTTAAAATCAAAAAAGCTATTAATGAGGTGCAATCAAAAATGGAGTCTCTTACTGCTAGGATAAATGAGGCAGAAGAAAGAATTAGCGATATAGAAGACCAAATGACAGAGAATAAAGAAGCTGAGCAAAAGAGGGACAAACAGCTACTGGACCACAAGGGCAGAATTCGAGAGATAAGTGACACCATAAAATGAAACAACATTAGAATAATTGGGATTGCAGAAGAAGAAGAAAGAGAGAGGGGAGCAGAAGGTATATTGGAGAGAATTATTGGAGAGAATTTCCCCAACATGACAAAGGGAACAAGCATCAAAATCCAGGAGGTTCAGAGAACCCCCCTCAAAATCAATAAGAATAGATCAACACCCTGTCACCTAATAGTAAAATTTACAAGTCTTAGTGACAAAGAGAAAATCCTGAAAGCAGCCCAGGAGAAGAAGTCCGTAACATACAATGGTAAAAATATTAGATTGGCAGCAGACTTATCCACAGAAACCTGGCAGGCCAGAAAGAGCTGGCGTGATATATTCAGAGCACTAAATGAGAAAAACATGCAGCCAAGAATACTATATCCAGCTAGGCTATCATTGAAAATAGAAGGAGAGATTAAAAGCTTCCAGGACAAACAGAAACTGAAAGAATTTGCAAACACCAAACCAGCTCTACAGGAAATATTGAAAGGGGTCCTCTAAGCAAAGAGAGAGCCTAAAAGTAGTAGATCAGAAAGGAACAGAAACAATATAAAATAACAGTCACCTTACAGGCAATACAATGGCACTAAATTCATATCTCTCAATAGTTACCCTGAATGTTAATGGGCTGAATGCCCCAATCAAAAGACACAGGGTATCAGAATGGATAAAAAAAACAAAACCCATCTATATGTTGCCTACAAGAAACTCATTTTAAACCCGAAGACACCTCCAGATTTAAAGTGAGGGGGTGGAAAAGAATTTACCATGCTAATGGACATCAGAAGAAAGCAGGAGTGGCAATCCTTAGATCAATTACAATTTAAGCCAAAGTCTATAATAAGAGATGAGGAAGGACACTATATCATACTCAAAGGATCTGTCCAACAAGAAGATCTAACAATTTTAAATATCTATGCCCCTAACGTGGGAGCAGCCAACTATATAAACGAATTAATAACAAAATCAAAGAAACACATCAACAATCATACAATAATAGTAGGGGACTTTAACACTCCTCTCACTGAAATGGACAGATCATCCAAGCAAAAGATCAACAAGGAAATAAAGGCCTTGAATGACACACTGGACCAGATGGACATCACAGATATATTCAGAACATTTCATCCCAAAGCAACAGAATACACATTCTTCTCTAGTGCACATGGTACACTCTCCAGAATAGATCACATCCTCGGTCCTAAATCAGGTCTCAACCGGTATCAAAAGATTGGGATCATTCCCTGCATATTTTCAAACCACAATGCTCTGAAGCTAGAACTCAATCACAAGAGGAAATTTGGAAAGAACCCAAATACATGGAGACTAAACAGCATCCTTCTGAAGAATGAATGGGTCAACCAGGAAATTAAAGAAGAATTGAAAAAATTCATGGAAACAAATGATAATAAAACCACAATGGTTCAAAATCTGTGGGACACAGCAAAGGCAGTCCTGAGAGGAAAATATATAGCGGTACAAGCCTTTCTCAAGAAACAAGAAAGGTCTCAGGTACACAACCTAACCCTACACCTAAAGGAGCTGGAGAAAGAACAAGAAAGAAACCCTAAACCCAGCAGGAGAAGAGAAATCATAAAGATCAGAGCAGAAATCAATGAAATAGAAACCAAAAAAACAATAGAACAAATCAACGAAACTAGGAGCTGGTTCTTTGAAAGAATTAATAAGATTGATAAACCCCTGGCCAGACTTATCCAAAAGAAAAGAGAAAGGACCCAAATAAATAAAATCATGAATGAAAGAGGAGAGATCACAACTAACACCAAAGAAATACAGACAATTATAAGTACATATTATGAGCAACTTTATGCCAACAAATTTGACAATCTGGAAGAAATGGATGCATTCCTAGAGACATATAAACTACCACAACTGAACCAGGAAGAAATAGAAAGGCTGAACAGACCCATAACCAGTAAGGAGATTGAAACAGTCATCAAAAATCTCCAAACAAACTAAAGCCCAGGGCCAGATGGCTTCCCAGGGGAATTCTACCAAACATTTAAAGAAGAACTAATTCCTATTCTCCTGAAACTGTTCCAAAAAATAGAAATGGAAGGAAAACTTCCAAACTCATTTTATGAGGCCAGCATCACCTTGATCCCAAAACCAGACAAGGATCCCATCAAAAAAGAGAACTACAGACCAATATCCTTGATGAACACAGATGCAAAAACTCTCACCAAAATACTAGCCAATAGGATTCAACAGTACATTACAAGGATTATTCACCACGACCAAGTGGGATTCATTCCAGGGCTGCAAGGTTGGTTCAACATCCACAAATCAATCAATGTGATACAACACATTAATAAAAGAAAGAACAAGAACCATATGATACTCTCCATAGATGCTGAAAAAGCATTTGACAAAGTACAGCATCCCTTCCTGATCAAAACTCTTCAAAGTGTAGGGATAGAGGGCACATACCTCAATATTATCAAAGCCATCTATGAAAAACCCATCGCAAATATCATTCTCAATGGAGAAAAACTGAAAGCTTTTCCGCTAAGGTCAGGAACACGGCAGGGATGTCCGTTATCACCACTGCTATTCAACATAGTACTAGAAGTCCTAGCCTCAGCAATCAGACAACAAAAGGAAATTAAAGGCATCCAAATCGGCAAAGAAGAAGTCAAACTATCACTCTTCGCAGATGATATGATACTATATGTGGAAAACCCAAAAGACTTCACTCCAAAACTGCTAGAACTTGTACAGGAATTCAGTAAAGTGTCAGGATATAAAATCAATGCACAGAAATCAGTCGCGTTTCTCTACGCCAACAACATGACAGAAGAAAGAGAAATTAAGGAGTCAATCCCATTTACAATTGCACCCAAAATATAAGATACCTAGGAATAAACCTAACCAAAGAGACTAAGAATCTATACACAGAAAACTATAAAGTACTCATGAAAGAAATTGAGGAAGACACAAAGAAATGGAAAAATGTTCCATGCTCCTGGATTGGAAGAATAAATATTGTGAAAATGTCTATGCTACCTAAAGCAATCTACACATTTAATGCAATTCCTATCAAAGTACCATCCATTTTTTTCAAAGAAATGGAACAAATAATCCTAAAATATATATGGAACCAGAAAAGACCGCGAATAGCCAAAGGAACATTGAAAAAGAAAGCCAAAGTTGGTGGCATCACAATTCCGGACTTCAAGCTCTATTACAAAGCTGTCATCATCAAGACAGCATGGTACTGGCACAAAAACAGACACATAGATCAATGGAACAGAATAGAGAGCCCAGAAATAGACCCTCAACTCTATGGTCAACTAATCTTCGACAAAGCAGGAAAGAATGTTCAATGGAAAATGACAGTCTCTTCAATAAATGGTGTTGGGAAAATTGGACAGCCACATGCAGAAAAATGAAATTGGATCATTTCCTTACACCACACACGAAAATAGACTCAAAATGGATGAAGGACCTCAATGTGAGAAAGGAATCCATCAAAATCCTTGAGGAGAACACAGGCAGCAACCTGTTCGACCTCAGCCGCAGCAACATCTTCCTAGGAACATCGCCAAAGGCAAGGGAAGCAAGGGCAAAAATGAACTATTGGGATTTTATCAAGATCAAAAGCTTTTGCACAGCAAAGGAAACAGTTAACAAAACCAAAAGACAACTGACAGAATGGGAGAAGATATTTGCAAACAACATATCAGATAAAGGGCTAGTGTCCAAAATCTATAAAGAACTTAGCAAACTCAACACCCAAAAAACAAATAATCCAATCAAGAAATGGGCAGAAGACATGAACAGACATTTCTGCAAAGAAGACATCCAGATGGCCAACAGACACATGAAAAAGTGCTCCATATCACTCGACATCAGGGAAATACAAATCAAAACCACAATGAGATATCACCTCACACCAGTCAGAATGGCTAAAATTAACAAGTCCGGAAATGACAGATGCTGGCGAGGATGCGGAGAAAGGGGAACCCTCCTACACTGTTGGTGGGAATGCAAGCTGGTGCAACCACTCTGGAAAACAGCATGGAGGTTCCTCAAAATGTTGAAAATAGAACTACCCGATGACCCAGCAATTGCACTGCTGGGTATTTACCCTAAAGATACAAACGTAGTGATCCGAAGGGGCACGTGCACCCGAATGTTTATAGCAGCAATATGTCTACAATAGCCAAACTATGGAAAGAACCTAGATGTCCATCAACAGACGAATGGATAAAGAAGATGTGGCATATATGCACAATGGAGTACTATGCAGCCATCAAAAGAAATGAAATCTTGCCATTTGCGACAATGTGGATGGAACTAGAGGGTATCATGCTTAGTGAAATAAGTCAATCGGAGAAAGACAACTATCATATGATCTCCCTGATATGAGGGAGAGGAGATGCAACATGGGGAGTTAAGGGGGTAGGAAAGGAGTAAATGAAACAAGATGGGATTGGGAGGGAGACAAACCATAAGTGACTCTCAATCTCACAAAACAAACTGAGGGTTGATGGGGGGAGGGGGGTTGGAGGGGTGGGGTTATGGACATTGGGGAGGGTATGTGCTATGGTGAGTGCTGTGAAGTGTGTAAACCTGG
>NW_022632465.1:2833-11183 GCF_010015895.1 Lontra canadensis | reverse complement strand
TCCCTCCTTGCACAGATGCTGAAGATGCCAGATGCACAACACTGCAGCTTCTTTTGGAGCCGGGACTCGGAAGCACCTCTGCTTCTGGTGGGTGGGAGGCGGAGGAAGCCTCTGGGGAGCTCCTGGGAGTTACTGTCGTCCCCAGGAGAGAGAGAGAGAAATGTGTGGCAGACGTCCTCTCCCTTAGTTCTGCTCTGCGTGAGGCTGCTTGAAGACTAGATGGCTGGAGCTGTGGCAGCCCTCTTGGCACCATGAGGAAAGCCCTAGACCATCCCAGAGAGGCCCATCCAGAGCTCTGATATCACAAATCATCAAACCATCCCTGGAACCAAGTGCTTCCTTTTGGGTTGAAAAACAGTGGCCTCCTTTAGCTGGCCATTCTGTGGTCTGACATCAAACGCTGGGTTTTGACCATTAGGCAGACTCTTCCGTGTGCTGCTGTCTGATCTTCTAATCAGTTTGGGAGACTCCTCTGAGCTACCACTTCTGCAGGCTTGAAGCCATCCCTCCTCCACAGTGTCTGGGATGTCGCAGGAAGCCACTGCCTTTTGCTGAGTCCCAGAAAGACCCAAAATCTCTGACGTTCTGAATGCACGGTTTAGAATCTCCGGGGCCATGGCCTGGGTCTCCTTCTCCAGTGTCAACATCCTCAAGATCCTTCCAGAAGCCAGTGTACAAAGAGTCATCTCTGGGGGAGGGAGAGGGCCAGGTGAGCATGGGTGGAGGGTCCGCCTTCCTGCTCCTGGTGATGCGGGGGAGGGGAGACGCGCACGGTGACTCAGGCTGAAGCCAGCTTCTCAGACTAATTACCGTGTGTCCATAAATGTCAAGCTTCTTTAAAATCTCAGTCCAAGGGCGTATGTCAAAGATGGATTACTTGACATTCTGAACATGCTTGTGCACGAGGGAGGGTGTGGAAATGTCTCTCAGAGACTCTTAATCAAGGCAGGCATTTTGGAAGCAAAGGTGAGGGCCGGTGGGATGCAGGCCTCGGCCAGTGGACGGGGTGGCATCCAAGTGCACTGACCCCCTGAGTAAAACACCGCAGGGCACCTGGCCAGCCTCACTGAGTGGAATCTCTCCATGCGGTTCCCTGCAGGACCCCTCCTGCTCAGCGTCTAGTCTCCTCTTTCTTCTGGGCCCGAAGGGCTCTCAGAGACGCACCCAGGTCCCCAACCTACCCAGCAGGTGAAGCGCAGGGGGCTGCCTGCATGGGGGGCTGGGGACACTCCCTGTTCGGCCAGGAGGCTGCCCTGCAAACCCTTTCTGGGTGGCGCCCTCAGCCTCACCTGGGCCTGGACACAGAGCCCGGATCCCCTGGTTCTTTGTCCCCATGGAGTCAGCTCTAGTCCTGCACCGGGGAACCAGTGGGGACCCTGCCTGGCCTGGGGGCAGCAGAAGCAAGGAGCTCGGTGTCCAAGCCCTCAGGGGGCACCCGTTTCAGGGCATTATGCTCTGTGTTTTAGGGGCCCCGGGCCAGGCTGGGTGTCGGCTTCCCTGGGTAGGCAGCTGCTGTTTGCCCACTTTCTAATTCCCCACGTCCTTATGCTCACATCTCCCTCCCCTTTTGCTCTGTCCTTGGGATTGGTGTCCCTGTCCCCCTCTAGTCATCCCTGTAGGGTCCTCATTTTGGGGGACAGCAGGAAGGAGTAAGGTAGTCACATGTGCACACCTGACTTAACCTCACTTCTGGGTTACGTTGAGGAGCTCATGGTAACAGGGGCTTTTCTCCCCAAATCTGTGCTCCACAGCCGCTCAAAGGGCAGCACCGTGAGCAGTTGGGGCCTCATCTCCAGAAACAGGACGTCTAGGTCAGAGCCTCCCTCCACCCTTCCCTGGCTGTGGGACACTGGGTACATTTCTGACCCTCTCTGTGCCTGCGTGTCTCAGGTCTAAGATGACGCAATCACTTCCTCACAGATCTTTCTGAGAATTAAAGCGTGAAGGCGGGACACGGACACACGAGCCTCCTTATTGTCCTTGGCCTCCAGGTGAGAGGAAGGGTCCTTGCCCGCAGTTCGAAAGGTGCCTCTCACTTGTCCATCACCAGCAGCAAACAGGTGGCAGACCTCTCGGGAGACCCAGCCAGCTGTCTACTTTCCTCCTCTTTCCTTCTTTTCTCAGCCACGGAGCCCCGCCCTCCAGCCACAGGGGTTAGGGGTGCGGCATCGTGACGTTTGTGGGCTGGTCTCCCTGGGGTGCTGTCCCGCTCTGACATCAAATGTGCATCCTGGCCTTGGGAACTCCACCCCGCGGACCTTGAACACCCCTGTGGATGGATGAGCAGATGGACCAGGTGAGAAGCCCCGTCCCAGCTGCTCCTGAGGAAGAGGACAGGAGCCCCTGACATCAGTCAAAAGGGCCATCAGCATCTCCTTCCTTTTAGAGACATGTCCGCTGCTCTGTTCCCCATGCTGGGCATTTCGGGTGTGACATCACTTCCTGTCCTGCTGGCTTGTCTGAAACCCCACCTGGGAGTGACCAGGGAGGGCCCCTCAGCGGCTCCAAGGATGAAGCCTTCCTGGGACGTTTGAGAGGCTCTGGGATTCTCCCCGTGGCGAGCCTGCTGCCGGGGCCTGGGGTCGGAAGCTCGGATGTTTGCTGAAATTCAAGCCAACTGGTTAAAGTTCAGAAAGTGTTCTGAGGACTTAGGATGAATCGTTCTCTCTCGCACCCTCTGTCCACCCTCCCTGAGTCCTTCTCTCTTCCCTCCACTGCTACTGTCCCTGTTACTCGAGTCCGGACGGTCGCCTTCTCTTTCGGGGACGCACCCTCCGACTGTGTGTTCAGCTGCGGCTGCGGCCATGAAGCAGACAGTCCCGTCTGCGGGAGCTCGGTGCGTGCAGGGCTGGGAGCACAGAGGACGGCCCTCCTGCAGGGAAGCAGGTGGAGATGCGTGTAACGGGTGCAAACAGGCAGCCGGAGGTGTGAACCCCAAGAAGTCAGGACGTCCGTTCAGGAGGGTCGGAGACCCCACTCTGTGGCGTGAGGCAGGAGGAGAGGGGGTGTCCTCACAGAAGGAGCAGGGAACTCGGGGGAAGGTGAGGTGATGGGGAAACGGGGATGCGGTGCCCACGGATGGGTCCCAGGATGACGGGTACGGAGATAGAGGGAGGCCCTGCTGGAGGGGTGGGTCCCAGTGACAGGCAGCCCCGGGAGCAGCTCAGAGCCTCGCAGGCAGCAGGGGTACGCCTGTGTGGGATGACACTGGAGACCGAGGCGCACGGCCGTCTGTCTGTCCTGTTTGAAGCTGGACACTGAGGTGGCAAAGCAGAAATGTCCAGTGGGCTACTAGCTCATGGCTGCTTGGCACATTCCCCTAGAGACCCAACGGAGCTGGAGGAAAACAAGACCCGGGGCCTCCTGTATTCATGCTCTTGGGCTCCTTCTGTGTCTGGGACCAACAGTGTGGCCCTGAAATGTGCGTCTGAACTTGAAGTCCTACCAATCACTGGGCGTCTCCACAGGCCTGATCTCTTCGGGGGTCGGGGTCCAGCAGCACCCTCCTGTCCACTCTCGTCCCCTCCTGTCCCTGGACACTGTGTCACTGTTGGGCAAATACCCCAGTCCCCCTCCACTGTCGGGCCTGGGGTCGTCAGAATAAGGCTGTCTGCCCAGGATGCCCAAGTCCCAACCCCAGGAGCGGTCAGTGTGCTCTAAGGAGGCCGGAGGGGGTCCGCAGGTGTGAGTAATTGAGGGAGCGGCCGTGGAGTGTTCTGGATGACGCAGGTGCATCCACTGTAATCACTAGCGTCCTCAGAAGAGGGAGGGGGGCCGCTCAGGTCTAGGAGGAGCTGCAGGCCGCTGCCTGGGAAGCCTGGAGTCCGGGCGCCTCTTGCAGCTGAAGGAGGTCGGGAAACGGCCTCTCCCTGGAAGCCAGAGGGATGCGGGCGTCGATTTTAACCTCCAAGACTTTCAACTTTCTGAATTTCAGAGCCTTAAGGTAAAAACTTGGGTTATTTGAGGCCCGGAAGTCCGGGGAGCTCCCAGCAGCCCCAGCGCCCTTGCCCGGGGACCTGGGCGGGCAGCGTCACCCCGGGAGCTAAGGGCCCGCTCGTCCAGAAGGAGCCGTTTGTCCCGCGTCAGGCCGCCACTTGCCCAAGTGCTGGAGAGATTACAGTTCTGCTTCAGAGCTTCTAGAAAAGGTAACTCTGGAAGGGGAGCCTGACGCTGACCCGACCCCTAAATGGTGCCCACGCGGCTGTCCTGGCTGGTGGCCGCTGTCCTGGCTGGTGGCCGCAGGGGACGGACACGGGCTGGGAGGACTTCCGCTCAGCTGTGACGATGGGACTTGCGTCTGGGGCCCAGAGGCGGGAGAGGGAGGAGGCCCCGCGGGCGGGTGAGGGGCTGGCTGGAGGGACCCATGACATGTCCCAGGGGGTTGTTCCTGCTGCTTCTGCGCGTCCCTGCTGCGTGGCCCGGAGCCCCCAATGCCCACGGAGCTCCGTGTTTTGGAGAAGTTGCGGTTTCTGTGGAGAACTGCGAATTTCCACTGGCCTGGCAGCTGGTGCAGAGAGGCTGGGGTGGGTCCTGAACAGGCTTCTGGGGTGGAATTCCTCATGTCCGCTCGCTGTGAGGGTGACTTGGGCGTGTCCCCTAAACTGGGGCACAGATCCTTCTCCCCAGAGGGCAGTGGTCCGGTCCTGCCTGTCCGTGTCTCCGGGCTTGCCTGGGGCTCCCCGGACGGGGAAAGTGCTGGGCAGGTGCGGGGTTGAGTGAGGGCTGAGCAGGTGGGCTTTCACCTGCCTGGGACACCTGCTGGCCTCTGTGGGACTTGGGGCTCCTGTCCCGAGGGTTCCTCTGAGTTCCCACCTATGACGTTGGGCCAACAACCATGTGCAGCAGCTGGGGGTGTGGGTGCTGACTGAGCGCGGGCAGAGCGGGAGAGGGCCCTGGGCAGGGCCTGGGGGACGCTACAGGAGGTCCCCGTCGTGTTAGCAGCACTGTCTGCAGGCTCAGGGTAGGGGGGTGCTGCTGTCGGGGCTCCCTGAATGCCGACAGCTCTTAGTGTCCCAGAGACACTCCTGAGGGAGAGGGAGACACGAACTTGGGTAGTGGGTGAAGGCTGGATCCCAGCTGGACCCGTGTGGTGCCCCTTGTCTCCTCCTGTGTGACTCGGGCAAGTTACTCGAATTCTCTGTGCCTCCACGTTCTGGGAAAAGGGGACACTAGGAGTCACTGCAGCGGGCCGCTGTGGAGATGACCCTAGGGGCTCTCAGAAAGCCTCCACATACGAGGGGAATAACATGGTCCTCCTTGCTGTGGGCGAAGCCTCAGACGCCGTGTGTGGGCTCCAAAGCCAGATGGTTTGGCTTCCCATCCTTGCCCTAAACCAGGCTTGCTGTGTGGACCCAGGCAAGCGGCTGCCGTTCTGTGTCTCGCTGCTCCATCCGCAGAACGAAGGACGGCCGTCCTATCTCCCTGCAGTCCTCCGTTCCTCCTTCATGACCTGCCCCATGCTTGGGGGCCCAGACAACCCTGTTGTCGCTAGTTCTGGGGGTGGGAGGCTTGGTGAGTGCATGGTAGCCGATCTGTGCATCAGGTCCCGGGAGAGGGGCAGGGATCAAGGGGGCGGCTGCTGGATGTCCCCCTACTGGAGACGGAGGATGAACCAGCTTCAGAGGATACGGCTGGCCGATTTCCCGTCCTGCACTTGCAGACCTTATCCCTGTCCCCCCAGTAGTGTCAGCCTGGGGTCCCCTCTGCTTCCAGAGCCCCTGCTGTTCCCTGGCTGATGGCCGCCTCGGACCCGGGCGCTGGGAGGGGCGGTCCCACTGATGTCTAATCTGCGGGTCTCCTGGTAACTACACAAAATCCCCAGAAGTTATCCACAGAACCCCACACTCAGGGTCTCCTAGGACCCAGCTGTGCAGCCATGCCCAGCTTAGTGCTGGAACATTCTATAATGAACCTGGAACCCCCTGATGGGACTCCAGGGCTCACCTGTGTCACCTTGTGGATTATGTTCATTATTGAGGAAGTCCTGGAATAACCAGGTGATGGGAGGGAGTGAGTATCGGGCTTCACCTGCCCGACAGGCGGCTGGGATCCCTAACCAAGCTGGTGCACGGAGGACACGCAGAACAGGTGCCGTGCAGACTGCCCCGGTGCTGGCGGGCAACGTGCTGGGGAGAGGAGCCCCGGAGCCCTACAGGGCGCTGAGCAGTGGACACCCCCTCATCCCTAACAGCCCAACCAGGTGGGGTTCCTAGACCTCCTCCTACAGGGGAGGGGACGCAGCCACCCCAAGACCATCGAGACCATCGTGTCCACGAGGCAAACTTCTCCTGCTTTGTCTTTGGCCTAATGCCCTCTAATTAGGAACCATCACAGGAGCCTATTTGCAAAGCTCCGAGCCCTCCCTGTCCTCAGCGGCTCGAACCTGCTGTGTGACTTCCTACAGCCCTTGTGGGCGGGTAGCATGTGGGAAGGGGGGTTGATTACCTATGTCTGTAGCTCTCCCTCCAGAACAAGGGCTGGCAAATGGGCAGCCACACTCCACGGACTGTTGTTTTGCAAGCTTCCAAAAGAACGTCCCTGCACTTTTTTTTTACTATTTATTTATTTATTTATTTTCAGCATAACAGTATTCCTTGTTTTTGCACCCCCCCCAGTGCTCCATGCAATCCGTGCCCTCTCTAATACCCACCACCTGGTTCCCCCAACCTCCCACCCCCCGCCGCTTCAAACCCCTCAGATTGTTTTTCAGAGTCCATAGTCTCTCATGTTTCACCTCCCCTTCCAGTTTCCCCCAACTCCCTTCTCCTCTCTAACTCCCCTTGTCCTCCCTGCACTTTTAAACAAGGTTGAGACAAAGCTACAGGTGCAACTTGCTCAAAGCCTGAAGTATTTACGGCGCGGCCCACGAGAGCGGGAACTCGCTCTTTGAAGAACTTGGGCTGCGTGAGCGCAGACCGGTGTCCTTTCTCCCAGAACTTGAGTATACGGTCCCTGAGTGTGGAGGGATGCTGGGCAGGGACAGGTCTGGGTCTTGGGCCCAGAAAGCACCGGGGAAAGGAAGGAGCGTCACACATGCATTTCACTGTGCCCGTGGTCTTCAAATGTGGTGCGTGCGGACATGTGGAGAGCTGCAGAGCATGGGCCCAATCTTCCTCCTGCTCCGGGAGCCGGCACACCTGCCCCATTCTGACCCCCTGGGCTCCGCAGGCCTGGGCAGTTCCTGTGATTGGCAGAATAATGGGAGGGCCACGCCCTAATCCGTTGAACCTGGGACCTTGGCAGTCAGGGTTTAAGGTCAAGATGAAGGTGGCCCTTCAAACAGGTAGAGGATCCTGGGTCTCCAGGTGAGCCCTTGAAAGCAGCACGCACTGGTTGCAGGAGAGGCAGGCCAGAGCTGGGAAGATGGAGTAGGAGGGGCACTTGGATACCTGAAGCAAGATGGCGACCCGGTCCCCTGGGGCCGGGGGGCACGGTGGGGGGGGGGGTCCATGCACAACTGGAACTGCAACATGGGCAGTTCTGGTTGCAAAGGAGGCCCCTGGCAGGCAGCAGGCTTTCACTCCTGGGACCGTAAAGAGCTGAAGTCAGCCAACACCCTCTACCATCGTGGAAACAGACCCCCAGAGCCTGCAGGAAAAAGCATAGCCTGGCAGAGGGGGTCCTTCCTGAGACCGGGGACCCCACTGAGCCCCTAGACTTCTGGTTAAGGAATAGAGGTAGGACGTGTGTGCTCCACTGAGCATTGAGGTGTCTTAGGGATAGAAATCCTACAGCCTAGAGAACCTAGAGAACCTGACAGGATAAGGGGGACCGATCGCTGCTGCACTGCCTCTCCTGGAACGGATGGGGCTGGGTGAGGCTGTGGGGGCTTCGAGGCTGGACGGGGGTGGAGGGAATATCGGGCAGAGTGGTCACTGTGGAGCTTCGCCAGGGCTGGTGCTAGGGACACAGCAGCCAGTGAGGCCGTGTTGGGGGCTGATAGTGATGGCAGGGACAGTGGGGCTACGGGCTCTTTCCCTGCTCAGTACCGAATGGTGCCTACAGGCAGGGAACTCCTTCCATGGCCGGAGAAAAGAGCAGGTGCGCTCGTCTCTGAGGGCACCTCGTCCTCATTAGGTCTCAAGGTCAGGGCTTCTGGGGTGAGGGAGGAAGAGGTGTGAGCAAGCTGACCTGGGGGACTTTTTGAGGAGGAGCCTTCTCTGAATCAGTGCCACCTCTTTTCTTTCCTTAAATGGGCGCAGTGGGGCACAGCAGGTTCTGGTAGGTGTGTGACTACGATTAGATGGTAATGATCCTGCGGTCTGCTGGGGGGGTTGTACAATGTCTGCACGGAAGCCGGTCAAAAACTGGGTCATGGGGGCTGGTTGGGAGCTTGTGGCTTCTGGTGTCC
>NW_022632465.1:0-2823 GCF_010015895.1 Lontra canadensis | reverse complement strand
CTATTACACTTGGTGTTGCTGAGTTTCCTAAGTCTATTCTCATGCTGCAGGATACTTCTCCCCTGCTCGACTTAGCTTCTATTACTCTGTCCTCTAGATCTGATTTGTTCTTCTGCTTCATCCATTCTAGCTAGTGTATTTTGAATTTCGTGTGTGTGTGTGTGTGTGTGTGTGTGTGTGTGTGTGCGCGCGCGCTTCATCTCTGGTTTTTCTCTTCTAGGGTCTCACTGGGGTCCTCCACCCTTCTATAAAGTCTCGTGAGCGTCTTCATGATCATGACTTTCCATCCTCCAGCAGGCGTATTCTATCCATTTCACTGATGTCTCTTGCTGAAATAGTCATCTGTTCTTTCATTGGGGAAAGTTCTCCATCTCATTAACTCTCAGTTTCTGTGTGTTAGGAAATTCAGCTACGTCTCCTGCTCCTGCAGGTGGTGGCCTTATGAAGAAAAGGTCCTGCCATGCAGTGTCCCCTGTTCCCACAAACTGGTGCTTCAAGGAGTGTCTGTGTGTCATGTAAACCCGGCTATGGTGTCCCGGCCACTTCTGTCTTCCGACCTCGGCAATGGCTCCTCTGGCCTATTGTGGGCGGGCTTCAGCCCCTGTGGTGTTAGTGGGCCAGTCTGGGGACACCGTGGATTTCTGCTGAGTCTGTCCAGGCATTTGCCAGAGCTGCAGTAACACCAGACTACAGGGTACATTTCCGGGGGTGGCTCCTGAGAAGCTTGGGGGGCAGGGGTACAGTCAAGCAGTTGTCTGCCTCCAGCCCACTTCTGGGGCCTCTGTGTGTGTCTGTGGGGGTGGTGGTGGTTATCATTCCCTCTTGGGCAAGAGTCCCTTTGGGGTGTGGCCAGTAAGCCTTGTGCATCCCCCTACCTGGCCACTGAGGGAGGGGGTCCTGTATTCCCCAGACAGGGGTGGGAGTCCGGAGGGGTAGATAGGTGGAAGCGTATCACAGGGGTTAGGAGAAAGGCAGTGCTAGCAAGTTAGGGAGCTAGTCCTGCAGGTGGCCCTGTGTTCATGCTGGGAGCAAGCGAAGGAAAGGGCTCCCACCATTTCCTTGGTTCCTGGAGGAGTTTCCCAGCAACTGCTGTCCCTCCAGGACCTGCTCTGAGGTTAGTGAAGACCCTCCCTCCTCTGTGCCTGAGGCTTTTTCCAAACTGCTGCTTCCAGCTCTATCTCCAGGGGCTGGTATGTGGTTCCTGCAAGGGCAGGGACCCGGTTTCCTCGCCCAACTGCTCACCCAGAGTTAGGCCTGCTGACTTTTTAAAACATTCCAGGTTTTTTAAATATTCCCTGCTGTTTGTAAGCACTCATGAAATTCTGCGTTTCAAAGCCAAACGTCTGTGGATCTGTCTTCCCCACGCAGGTTCCCCAGCGTGGGGGTCTGCTTCTGTTCCCTCTTGGTGCCCACAGCCTCCCAGCCGCGCACACTGCCACGAGTCCTACTAGTTCCCAACCATGTCTCCCCCCTTCCTGGTCTCTTCCCTGTGGCCTCTTGTCTACGCTGAGGGATGGAGTGCATTCTGTCACTCTCTGGGTCATTTTTTAGGTCTTTTCACTGATGTGAGTGTTACGAAGGTGTCGTCCTGGGATGAGGAGAGCCTAGGGTCCTCCACCGTCTTCCCTGGAAGTCCTTGTTTTTATTCCTTAGATTGTATGTCAATGAAATTGTCCTTCCACTATTTCCCTCATTAAGTTCACCCTCTAGGTCCACCGATGTCCCAGACGGCAACATTCCCTTTATGGCTGAGCAACACTCCATTGTGTGCAGACCCCATTTTATCTGCTCGTCTGCCACGGACACTTGAGGTGCTCCCATATCCTGGCTATCGTACATGCTGCAGTAAACATCCAGCTGCGTATCTCCTGTTTGGATTCGCGTTTCTGTTTTCCTTGGGCCAATACCCAGTAGTGGAATTACTGGGTCAATTAGCATTTCTATTTTTAATTTCTGTTGAACTTCCTTGCTCTTCTCCACAGCGGCTACACCAGCTTAGATTCCCACCAACAGGGCTCCTGTTTCTCCGCATCCTCACCCAGACTTACCGTCCTTCTGATTGTAGCCATTGCCTGGTATAAGGCGATACAGCTCATTGTGGTTTTAATTTGCATTTTCCTGATCAGTGAGTTGAGCACCTTTTCACCAGTCTGGCCATCTGTGTGTTCTCTTTGGAGAAATGTTCATGTTCCCTGCCCATTTTCTAATCAGAATTTTTGGTGCTGTGGAAATTCTCCATATATTTTGAATCTTAGTCCCTTATCGAATATGTCCTTTGCGAAGGTCTTCTCCCGTTCGGTGGGTGGTCTCTGTTGGTTTCCTTCATGAAAAGTGCTTTTGTTCTGATGTAGTCTCAGCAAACTATTTTGCTTTAGGGTCTCTTGCCTAAGGAGAAACCTCTAGAAAAATGCTGCTAAGGCTGCTGTAAGAGCTTACTGCCTGCTGCCTAGGAGTTCTGTGGATTTAGGTGTTCAATCCCTTATGAGTTCAGTTTTGTGTAAGAGAGTGGTCTGCTTTCCTCCATTCACATGTAGCGATCTAGTTCTCCCAGCACCTTTCACTGAAGAGACAGCCTTTTCCCTGCTGGATATTCTTGCCTCCTCTGTGGGCTATTTCCCAGACACTCTATTCTCTTAGTTGGCATCTATTTTGGTCTCAGCACCACAGTACCTTGATTACTATGGCTTCATGTATCTTAATCTGGGATCGTGGTCACTCCAGCTTTGTCTTAAGATGACTTCGACTCTTTGAAAATTCTGTGGTTGCATAAAAATTTTGGTGTTCTAATTTGTGCGTAATGCTATCTGGAAAAGGATGCTGTGG
>NW_022632464.1:0-11189 GCF_010015895.1 Lontra canadensis | reverse complement strand
TTTTTTTTTTAAGATTTTATTTATTTATTTGACAGACAGAGATCACAGGTAGGCAGACAGGCAGGCAGAGAGAGGAAGGGAAGCAGGCTCCCTGCTGAGCAGAGAGCCTGATGCGGGGCTCGATCCCAGGACCCTGGGATCATGACCTGAGCCGAAGGCAGGGGCTTTAACCCACTGAGCCACCCAGGCGCCCCTTATTTCCCAATTCTAAAGTTCCACTAGACTTTAGAAATATAATCGCTGGTTGAATCCAACGACTTCACTAAACAAATATCAAATCTAGTAATTTGTAGAACCTATCAAATTTTCTAAATGTACAGGAAAGACATGGGCAAGTGTTGACTTTCTGAGAGTAATTTGTTTCTTCCTGCTCCCTCTGTGTTCTTTATACACTTGGGGGATCCCCCCATCCAGTGCAATCTTTTCAACAGTGAAAAGTATCAGTCTGCTTTGCTTCTGAATTTGGAAAGAACCCTTCATCAGATTAAAGACACTTTCCCTTATTCACAGTTGTGTGAGAGTATGTATCATCATAGGTATTAAATTTTATTAAACAATGTACACCTAATGAGAATGATTATATTCAATTTTTTCCTTTTAATCGGAAGGACTGGTGATGTGTGGAGGGACTGGTGACGTGTGGGCTTTCTGAGTGACTCGAAGGAGCTCTTGTAGTGTTTTCCTTGGAGATTTACTGATTCTTCAAAGAGTGACATCAAATGAGATCAGAAACAGAAAAATAAATTTAAAATTTTACTTTTACTTTTTTTCTGTCTTTTAATAACTCTCAGAAGATTTTCGAAACCTTAGGTAAAACAGAAAACTGAGCTAGTTCATGCAAAATGCATGTTATCATATGTAGTTATGAATCTGAAGGAAGTAACTCAACATAAATGTAAGATAACATAAATAAGGGCCGTTGTAATTTCTTTCCACCTTAGATGTTTCTAGTGTCTGGGCTCCGTTTTGGCATTATTTTTGTACACAGTGTTTTTCCATCAGACTAATATAAGCGTGTGTAAAAAATGCAGTAGTATGGAAAAGCCTATAAGAAACCCCCACGCTCCCTCGAAGCGATTATGTCCATAGTGTTACACAATATATTTACACAGATGTTTATGTTAACCTACCACCTCTCAGTTCGATAGATGATTTTACCTTCTTATTGTCAGGTACTTTTCTCTCCTCTTTCTTCCTGTCATTTCTGAAGTCTTTATTTTTTAATTTTTTTAAATTTTCCATCTTTCCTCCCATCTTCTTTGTTAACAAATGTTAAATGTTAAGACTTTGCATCTTTTCCCACCAACTTTTAGACAGGATCTCTCCTCCCTGCTGCCTCTGTGGCTTCTTCAGAGGCCCCACGCTGAGGGGTGCCCTGGGCTCCCCTGTTGTCCCTGAGAGAGCATTTGCACTCAACTCAGTAAGCACCATGGAAGCCCCAGCGTGTTATTTGCAGATGCTTCAGAAACAAATGTTCCAAATGAGAGGCCTCACCATACCTGGGAGCTGGGCCCGGGGTCTCAGTTCCTGAATCATGCCTTGTGCCTGTGACAGCATCTGTCCTTTAACATCCCCCCAAGAGTTGCAGATTTTCATGTCCCTTCTTCCCCTTATTTCCTGAAGAAAATGCAGAGTACACAAGTACCAAAAAATGTGAAGTTGGAGGCCAAACCAAGGGAAGAATCACACAGAAGTGGAAGAGATGACTGGTCTTTCCTGTGATTTCACTGCTGTCATGACAGGAATGTCCAGGCTCCTCCTGTCACTCTTCTGGGACCAATTCCCACAAGGCACTGTCTTCACTGATGGAGATCACCCAAATGGAACATGGTTTCCCTCACATTCTGCATACCTTCCTGTTAACCACCCTGTTTTCATTGGCTTGGGGGCCTATGGAGCATCGGGTGCTCTCCTGTGCTCTCCTTCTCCCTCAGAGCTACCCCCATCTGCACCCCCAGGGCACCTCAGGCCTCTGTGCTGCCTGCCTGACAGCCCCGATGAAACAGGATGGATTGAAACTGACTGGGCACTCTGGACCCAGGCCTGTCTGGACTCCCCAGGGCACGCGGGGCTCAGCCCGGAGCAGAGTCGATTCAGATGGCAAAGGGCAGATTAGAGAACGCAGCTGGTGAGAGCCCCAATCTGCTGTCTGGTTCTGTGTGATCACCAGTCCATTTATTTTGACTTGGCTCTCTTGTTACCCAATTACTAGTTCAGAAATACGTTTAACTACAAATTGCAGACAGTGCGAACGACATTTTCTGAACATGTCAGGTCAGAGGGAAGATAACTGTGGAAACTGGAAAGAAGGCACCAGGACCAACAGCAGAGCTGCCCCAGCGGGGATGCCTCAGACAACCACTCTGTGTTCCCCCCAGTTTTATGGGGGTGTAACTACCCTATATGTCGTTTTGCTTTAATACGCACAACATGAGGATTTGATACCTGTATCTGGGCTAACACAATCCCACAGTAGTTAGTTAACACATCCATCATCCCCTGGAGTTACTATTTTATATTTTCATTTGTGGTGAGGACATTTAAGATTTACTCTTTTAACAACACTCAGTATATAACACAGTATTATACAGTTCACCACGTTGTACATTAGCTCTCAGAAATTATTAATTTTGTAGTTGGAAGTTTGTACATTTTGACCAAAATCTACCTGATCCCCTGACTCCCCACCCCTTGGCAACCACATTCTAGTCTTTGTTTCTGTGATTTCAGCTTTTTTAGGTTCCACATATAAGTGGAACCTTATATAATATCTATATATATACAAAATATATATAATATATATATAATCGTATGGTATTTGTTATTTGTCTTTCTCTGTCTGACTTACTTTACTTAGCATGATGCCCTCAAAATACATTCCTATTGTCACAAATGGCAGGATTTCCTTCTTTCTCATGGCTGATTAATGCTCCATTGTGCATACACCCTGCCTCTTTAACCCTTCATCTGTCGATGGACACTGGGCTGCTTCCATAGTTTAGTAACTGTAAATAATGCTGCAATAAACGTAGAGATGCTTATACCTCATCCAATTGGCATTTTTATTTTCTGAACTTCTACACTGTTTTCCATAGTGGCTTACCAATTTACATTCCCACTAACAGCACATGAAAGTTCCCCTTTATCCACATCCTTGCCAACAATTTTTTTTTTCTTTTTGTCTTTTGGATAACAGCCAGTCTGACAGATGTGAAGGGATATCTCAGGATGAGAGGAATTTCCATCCTGTTTGCTGTAGTGACTGTACTACTTTCCATTCCCATCAACTTGGCACAAGGCATCCATTTTCTCCACAAGCTTACCAACACTTGGCATTTCTCATCTTAGATTTATTTGCACAAAGATTTATTTGTGGTCTTCTTATTCTGGTCTATTGGTTTATGTGTCCATTTTTGTACCTGTACCATGGTGTTTTTATTACTATAGCCCTGTAATATTGTTTGAAATCAGGAAGAATGATGCCTCTAGCATTTTTTCTCCTGTCTCAGCATTGCTTTGGCTATTTGTGAGCTTTTCTGGTTCCATACAATCGCTTTTTCTGTTTGTCTCTTTAACTTTTGGAAGAATTTGAAGCAGAATGGTACTAATTACTCCTTAAGTGTTTGGTAGAATTTATCAGTGAAATCATCCAATCCTAGCTTTTCCTTTTTGGGGGAGGATTTGATTACTAATTTGATACTTTACTCATTATTGCTCTGTATTATTATCTATTTATAATTCATTCTTAGTTGTATGTTCCTAGAATTTATTCCATTTTTTCTAAGCTATTCAATTTTTCATTTATAATTGTTCATAGAGTATCATTTTTAAATTTTTTTATTTTTCCAGTGTTCCAAGATTCATTGTTTATTAATACCCACCACCAGGCTAACACTTCCCCCCACTCCTCTCCCTTCCAAAACCCTCAGTTTGTTTCTCAGAGTCCATAGTCTCTCATGCTTCATCTCCCTCTCCGATTTACCTCAATTCACTTTTCCTTGCCTTCTCCCAATGTCCTCTGTGTTATCCTTATGCTCTACAAGTAAGTAAAACCATATGATAATTGACTCTCTGCTTGGCTTATTTCACTCAGCATAATCTCTTCCAGTACCGTCCATGTTGATTAAAAAAGTTGGGTATTCATCCTTTCTAACGGAGGCGTAATACTCCATAGTATATATGGACCATATCTTCTTTACCCATTCATCTGATGAAGTGCATCTTGGCTCTTTCTACAGTTTGGCAATTGTGGCCATTGCTGCTATGAACATTGGGGTACATATGGCCCTTCTTTACTTATGGTCCTTTGTATTTCTATATTATGATCTTAGTATTTATATCAACTGCAATGTCTCCTCTTTCATTTCTGATTTTATTTATTTACATGTTCTCTCTCTCTCTTTTTGTTTTCTTAGTCTAGCTAAATGTTTGTCAATTTTGTTCTTCTTAAAAAAAACAGCACTGAGCTGCATTTTCTAATGGTTTTTGGATTCATTTATTTGATCTGATCTTTGTTTCTTCTTTCTTTCAGCTAATTCTGGGCTTAATATGTTCTTCTTCTAGCTCCTCTAGATAGAAAGCTCGTTTATTACAGAGATTTCTTTTTTTCTTAATGTAGGAATTTATCACTATAAATTTCTCTCTTAGAATTGTTTGCTGCATCATAAAAGTTTGAGTATGTTGTATATCCATTTTTGTTTCTTCCAAGGTGTATTTGTTTATTTGATTTATCCTTTTGGTTTAATTTATTAAATTTGGTTTATTTGGTTTATTTGATTTATCCTTTGGTTGTTTGGGAGTATGTTGTTTAATTTCTGTAATCTATGTATTTTCCAGTTTTCCTTCTGTTACTGAGTTCTAGTTTCATACAATTGTGGGAAATACTTGATATAATCTCAATTATCTTAAATTTCTTGACTTATTTTGTGACCGGTTATATAATTTATACTAGAAAACATTCTGTATGCACTTGAGAAGAATTTGTGTTCTGGTGCTGTTGGCTAAAATGTTCTGTGGGTGACTATTAGATCAATTTGGTCTAAAATATGGCTCAAGTTGATTTTCTTTCTGGATGATCTATCCATTATAGGAAATGGCATATTGAAGTCTCCCACTGTTATTGTATTACTACTTATTTCTTTGTATCTGTCAGTACTTGCTTAATATATTTGGGTGCCCTGATGTTGGCTGCACATACATTTATGATTATTATATATTCTTCATGATTTGATCCCTTTACCAGTCTATACTATTTTTCTTTATCTCATTACAACCTTTGAGTTAAAGTCTGTTTTGTCTGATATAGGTATAGCTACCTCTGCTCTCTTTTGTTTTCCTCTTGAATGAAATATCTTTTGACATCTCTTCAATTTGAGCCTAAGTGTGCCCTTAAAGCTGAAGTGAGTCTCTTGTAGGCAGCATATAATTGGGTTTTATTTTGTTTGTTTGTCTTCTAATCCATTCACCCACTTTATACATTTTGATTAAAGAATTTTATACACTTACATTTAAAATAATTACTGATTGGTAAGGACTTACTAAGGCCATCTTATTGGTTGTTTTCTAGTTGTTTTCTAGTTCCCATGTTCTTTTCTTCCTTTCTTTCTTTTTTTTTTAATATTTATTTATTTATTTATTTATTTATTTTAATTTTCAGCATAACAGTATTCCTTGTTTTTGCACCACACCCAGTGCTCCATGCAATACGTGCCCTCTCTAATACCCACCACCTGGTTCCCCCAACCTCCCACCCCCCACCGCTTCAAACCCCTCAGATTGTTTTTCAGAGTCCATAGTCTCTCATGGTTCACCTCCCCTTCCAACTTCCCCCAATTCCCTTCTCCTCTCTAACTCCCCTTGTCCTCCATGCTATTTGTTATGCTTCACCAATAAGTGAAACCATATGATAATTGACTCTCTGCTTGACTTATTTCACTCAGCATAATCTCTTCCAGTCCCGTCCATGTTGCTACAAAAGTTGAGTATTCATCCTTTCTGATGGAGGCATAATACTCCATAGTGTATATGGACCACATCTTCCTTATCCATTCGTCCGTTGAAGGGCATCTTGGTTCTTTCCACAGTTTGGCGACCGTGGCCATTGCTGCTATAAACATTGGGGTACAGATGGCCCTTCTTTTCACTACATCTGTATCTTTGGGGTAAATACCCAGTAGTGCAATGGCAGGGTCATAGGGAAGCTCTATTTTTAATTTCTTGAGGAATCTCCACACTGTTCTCCAAAGTGACTGCACCAACTTGCATTCCCACCAACAGTGTAAGAGGGTTCCCCTTTCTCCACATCCCCTCCAACACATGTTGTATCCTGTCTTGCTAATTTTGGCCATTCTAACTGGTGTAAGGTGATATCTTGTTCAACATAGTATTAGAAGTCCTAGCAACAGCAATCAGACAACAAAGAGAAATAAAAGGTATCCAAATTGACAATGAAGAAGTCAAACTCTCTCTCTTTGCAGATGACATGATTCTTTATATGAAAAACCCAAAAGACTCCACCCCCAAACTAGAACTCATACAGCAATTCAGTAACGTGGCAGGATACAAAGTCAATGTACAGATATCAGTGGCTTTCTTATACACTAACAATGAAAATACAGAAAGGGAAGTAGAGAATCGATTCCAATTACTAGAGCACCAAGAACCATAAGATACCTGGGAATAAACCTAACCAAAGAGGTAAAGGATCTGTACTTGAGGAACTACAGAGCACTCATGAAAGAAATTGAAGAAGACATAAAAGGTGGAAGATATTCCATGCTCTTGGATCAGAAGAATAAATGTTGTTAAAATGTCTATACTGCCTAGAGCAATCTATACTTTTAATGCCATTCTGATCAAAATTCCACCGGTATTTTTCAAAGAGCTGGAGCAAATAATCCAGAAATTTGTATGGAATCAGAAGAGACCCTGAATTGCTAAGGAAATGTAGAAAAACAATCAGTATACTTTTATTTTATGTTCATGCTTTATTTCTTTGGTAGAAACTGCAGCATTATGTTTTGTTTTGTTTTTAAATATTTTATCTATCTTTTAAATTTGTTTTTAAAGATTTTATCTCTCTCCCTGATAGATAGATAGAGGCCTATCTATCTATCTATCAGGGAGAGAGAAGGGGAGAGAGCAAGCTCACAAGCAGGGGAGCAGCAGACAGAGAGGAAAGTAGGCCTCCTGCTGAGTAAGGAGCCTGATGCAGGACTCAATCCCAGGACCCTGGAATCATGACCTGAGTAGAAAGTAGACGCTTAACCACCTGAGCCACCCAGGCATCCCTCCAGCATTATGTTCAATAGAAGTGGTGAGAATGGACAATCTTGACTTGTTCCTGATCTTAGGAGGAAAGCATTCAGTCTCACCATTACATATGATGTTTTCTGTGTGTGTTTATGGTTCACTGTATTTGTTTGTTTGTTCTGAAGATGCCCTTTGTCAACTTGAGAAATTTTTATTATATTTCTAATTATCTGAGTGTTGCCATTAAGCTTGTCAAGTTTTTTCTACATCTAATGAGATAATCATTTAGCTTTCTTCTTCTTCTCAGGTGGTATGGTGAATATATTGTTTGAATTTTGAATGTTGAATCACATGTATTCCCAAGAAAAAACCCACTTTATTATGACATATGATCATTTTTTAATATTTCCTGATTCAGCTTGCTGGTATCTATAGGGGATGATTGCCCATCTATGCCCATGGGGGACATGGGTCTGGTTTCTGTTCTTTTGTTGTCGTTGGTTTTGTCTTGCGATTTCTTTGCTAGCATTTGGGGGAAGGTAAGTTGACTCACAAAGTAGGCTGAGGGCATCCCAGTCTTTCCTCTTTTGCAAAGAGTTTGTGCTGTTTTCTGTCTGCAAGAATGCCGAGATAACACTTGCACATGCAGTGACCACTGCAGGGGTAGAAGGTGGAGCAGAGGCCTGACCAGAGGGACCAGATCTACAGGGCAGGAGTTAAAGATTGAGAAGCATAGCAGTGGCTGTGTTGGCAGCCCACAGAAGAGAAGAACATAAAGTCAAAAGGCACAGGCATGGGACTGGAGTTGGCATATGAAGTTACAAAAATCTTTGCATTCATGCACATCCCATCTCACTGAATAGACCATTTGTTTTTATTATAAACTTAAAAGATAAAACATGAGGAAAAAAGAGAGATTGAGTAATACAAGTGTAGCTATTCCAAGAGCAACAAGAACTGAAAAGTGAAATACTGGTTTAAAAAAAAAAGGGTACCAAAAATCCTATAAATATCTAAATTGGTAATTCAGAAGCAAGCTTGCTTGGCCCCCTAGAATGTCAATATCATTG
This sequence comes from Lontra canadensis, assembly GCF_010015895.1. Classification (NCBI taxonomy): domain Eukaryota; kingdom Metazoa; phylum Chordata; class Mammalia; order Carnivora; family Mustelidae; genus Lontra; species Lontra canadensis. The sequence goes on along the minus strand of NW_022632464.1, from coordinate 2,868 downwards.
TCATACCTGAAGGCTCTGAATTTCCATACAGTCATTATAAATTAATGCTCATGGTGACTCTGGCGTGCTGAGAGAAAAATGGATTGCATTCATTATACTTCGCTTGGGGACTCAGAGTGCACACCACAGCATAACATATAGAGTTCTTGGATCACTATGTGTGTCAACTGTTCTTCAATAAAAAATCTTAATAAAAAATTTAAAAGACCAAGATTTATAAGTTCATAAATAAATATCTAAAAATTGAAAAAAAGACCATACACCCATTTTTAATAAAGATTTCTATACAAAATATTCAAAATACGTTTTGGAATTCAAAAGACAAGCTTCAGTTGGTAAAAGTCAAACCCAGAAATAAGCAGACTGGTGGAGTGGATGCCTTTGGTGCCATCCACACCCGGCTGCTGTGAGTGGAGCCTGCGGGCCCTTGGCCCCACCCTGCTGAGAATAGTGGTGCCTCTCATGGAGGGGCGGGCACCAAGCACAGGCTGGGTGCTCCCAAGATCGTTGGGGCAGGGCTGCGTTTGGGCTAGCACCTCATGCATCCTCTCCTGCACTGTCCTACTTGTCTGCCCCACCACACCCAGGCTCTGCTCTGGGGACGGGACCTACAGCACCACGGCCAGTGAACGTGACGTGACTGTGTGTGACAGAGAAGCAGAGTGGGAGAGAAAGAGAACACCATGGGAATAAGCAGCAGAATTATGAGCATTGTTTTCAAAGGTACGGGTTACTGGTGATTACTCAGCAACAGAGTGGGGTTGTTTTTTCCTTTGTTTTGTTTGTTTCTTTGTTAATGTTTTTCTCTAAAAGCCTTTTTTCTAAAAGCTACATAATGGTGTAGATGGATTTAGGGTCACTCCACTAAAATTCAAGGAGCATGTCAGGCAGAAAATTCTAAAGTTGCTATGACCTCAAGTCTGCTTCATAATTCAACCTAATTCAATTCAATTCAATTCTGTTTAGTTTCTTTTTCTGTTTTGTTTTCGTTTTTAAGTCAAAGCCTAATCTCTGCTCTGAAAGTGAAATTGCTTCAATTAATTAATAATAATAATAAATCCTTTTAAAAATTGTGTCAGGGTGCCTGGGTGGCTCAGTGGCTTAAGCATCTGCCTTCGGCTTAGGTCATGGTCTTGGGGTCCTGAGATCGTGCCCCACATCAGGCTCTCTGTTCATCGAGGAGCCTGCTTCCCCCCCCCTTCTCTGAATGCCTCTCTGCCCACTTGTGATCTCTCTCTGTCGATTAAGTAAATAAAATATTTTTTATAAAAAATTGTGTCAACGTATGTATCTTGAGGTTATTTTCTACCTGTGTTCATGGAGGAAAAGTAGTTATTTAAGATGGAAGTCATGCTATATTCATATTTTAAAAGTACCAGAGAAATCAGTTTGATAAGGAAATGCCCATGTATCAAAGGCAGACTCACAGGTGTTTGTGTGAAAGAGACAGGGCTGCTGTTGGAAACCAAGCTCCTGTCTGCCTGTCCATGCCCCCTGCTCTGATAGACCTCTCAGGTCAACCTCTGCCCCTGGCCCTGCTGTGAGTCAGTGGGATCTGTCTGTTCATGGCCTAGACCAGCCAGCCCTCACATCACCTCAACCAGGATCACCTGCCTGTCCCTGGCCTTGGGAGTGAGGACAGGTCAAGTCACTATCATCTGCCTGTCCCTCACATCACCTCAACCAGGGTCACCTGCGTGTCCCTGGCCTTGGGTGTGAGGACAGGTCACATCACTGTGACCAGTGTCACATGCCCGTCCCTGCCCTTGGGCATGACTGTGACCAGGGCCACCCAGCCGTGCCTAAGGATGCTGAGTCCTCTAGCAGTATTCCCCTAAAGGCCAGCAACCAAATGCTTTTGTAAGACATTTCTGGGTGAAAAACCACAGGAGAAACAGCATATAAAGTTCTTATGTCCACAGATATGACTGATACCATCTTTGGTTAATTTTTACACTTGTCTGCTTTCATATTAGGGGATTGGTTTCTCCTTTCCATTATTCTGGGTCTGTCACACTCCCAAATTGAGTCCTGTGGTAATGTTCTCATTTCCTGGGGGTTCTGTAACAAATCATCTCAAACCTGATAACTTGAAACAACAGAAAACTTGTCCCTCACAGTGCAGAGGCCAGAAGCCTAAAATCAGACCCCCGGGGCCACACTCCCTCAGGCTCTAAGGATGAGGCCATCTCTGCTGTCTCCAACTTCTGGCAGCTCTGGCAGCTCTGAGCTGTGAGGTCATATATCTCTCTGGTCTCTCCTTCTGTCTTTAGATGATCTTCTCTGTGTTTGTATTTTGTAAGAACACTTGCTGTTGGTTTTAGGACTTACCTGCATAATTCAGAACGATCTCATTTCAAGACCCTTAACTTAATTACATTTACAAAGACTTTTTTTCCACATACAGTAACATTCAAGGCGCCTATGTTTAGGATGTGGACATATCTTTTTGGGTACCACCATTAGACCTATGGCTGGTGGTGTTAGCAGGGAGTGTGTTTGGGGAAGGCATGGGATTAAAAGATGATCAGAATCCACAGAGAACACAAGAAATATGTCCTTGATGCCTGTTTATAAAAATCAGAAAGAAACATGTTGGCATTTTAAAAAATTTAGGAGAGACAGTCTTTTCCATCTTTGGGTAAAGTAACAATTTCTTAGAGTTTCTGAGTCTTCTCTGCAATTTTCTTCCTAATTAATGGTCTATTTGGAAATTAAGCAATGTAGGGAAAACAATATTAATGACTTTAATTTCAAGTCTAGTTAAAAAATAAAGGTTACACTCCCATAACTTGCAAAATTAAATAGAGGTCGATTCTTTTTTTTTTTTTTTAAGATTTTATTTATTTATTTGACAGACAGAGATCA
>NW_022632463.1:0-11190 GCF_010015895.1 Lontra canadensis | reverse complement strand
TTTTTTTTTTAAGATTTTATTTATTTATTTGACAGACAGAGATCACAGGTAGGCAGACAGGCAGGCAGAGAGAGGAAGGGAAGCAGGCTCCCTGCTGAGCAGAGAGCCTGATGCGGGGCTCGATCCCAGGACCCTGGGATCATGACCTGAGCCGAAGGCAGGGGCTTTAACCCACTGAGCCACCCAGGCGCCCCTTATTTCCCAATTCTAAAGTTCCACTAGACTTTAGAAATATAATCGCTGGTTGAATCCAACGACTTCACTAAACAAATATCAAATCTAGTAATTTGTAGAACCTATCAAATTTTCTAAATGTACAGGAAAGACATGGGCAAGTGTTGACTTTCTGAGAGTAATTTGTTTCTTCCTGCTCCCTCTGTGTTCTTTATACACTTGGGGGATCCCCCCATCCAGTGCAATCTTTTCAACAGTGAAAAGTATCAGTCTGCTTTGCTTCTGAATTTGGAAAGAACCCTTCATCAGATTAAAGACACTTTCCCTTATTCACAGTTGTGTGAGAGTATGTATCATCATAGGTATTAAATTTTATTAAACAATGTACACCTAATGAGAATGATTATATTCAATTTTTTCCTTTTAATCGGAAGGACTGGTGATGTGTGGAGGGACTGGTGACGTGTGGGCTTTCTGAGTGACTCGAAGGAGCTCTTGTAGTGTTTTCCTTGGAGATTTACTGATTCTTCAAAGAGTGACATCAAATGAGATCAGAAACAGAAAAATAAATTTAAAATTTTACTTTTACTTTTTTTCTGTCTTTTAATAACTCTCAGAAGATTTTCGAAACCTTAGGTAAAACAGAAAACTGAGCTAGTTCATGCAAAATGCATGTTATCATATGTAGTTATGAATCTGAAGGAAGTAACTCAACATAAATGTAAGATAACATAAATAAGGGCCGTTGTAATTTCTTTCCACCTTAGATGTTTCTAGTGTCTGGGCTCCGTTTTGGCATTATTTTTGTACACAGTGTTTTTCCATCAGACTAATATAAGCGTGTGTAAAAAATGCAGTAGTATGGAAAAGCCTATAAGAAACCCCCACGCTCCCTCGAAGCGATTATGTCCATAGTGTTACACAATATATTTACACAGATGTTTATGTTAACCTACCACCTCTCAGTTCGATAGATGATTTTACCTTCTTATTGTCAGGTACTTTTCTCTCCTCTTTCTTCCTGTCATTTCTGAAGTCTTTATTTTTTAATTTTTTTAAATTTTCCATCTTTCCTCCCATCTTCTTTGTTAACAAATGTTAAATGTTAAGACTTTGCATCTTTTCCCACCAACTTTTAGACAGGATCTCTCCTCCCTGCTGCCTCTGTGGCTTCTTCAGAGGCCCCACGCTGAGGGGTGCCCTGGGCTCCCCTGTTGTCCCTGAGAGAGCATTTGCACTCAACTCAGTAAGCACCATGGAAGCCCCAGCGTGTTATTTGCAGATGCTTCAGAAACAAATGTTCCAAATGAGAGGCCTCACCATACCTGGGAGCTGGGCCCGGGGTCTCAGTTCCTGAATCATGCCTTGTGCCTGTGACAGCATCTGTCCTTTAACATCCCCCCAAGAGTTGCAGATTTTCATGTCCCTTCTTCCCCTTATTTCCTGAAGAAAATGCAGAGTACACAAGTACCAAAAAATGTGAAGTTGGAGGCCAAACCAAGGGAAGAATCACACAGAAGTGGAAGAGATGACTGGTCTTTCCTGTGATTTCACTGCTGTCATGACAGGAATGTCCAGGCTCCTCCTGTCACTCTTCTGGGACCAATTCCCACAAGGCACTGTCTTCACTGATGGAGATCACCCAAATGGAACATGGTTTCCCTCACATTCTGCATACCTTCCTGTTAACCACCCTGTTTTCATTGGCTTGGGGGCCTATGGAGCATCGGGTGCTCTCCTGTGCTCTCCTTCTCCCTCAGAGCTACCCCCATCTGCACCCCCAGGGCACCTCAGGCCTCTGTGCTGCCTGCCTGACAGCCCCGATGAAACAGGATGGATTGAAACTGACTGGGCACTCTGGACCCAGGCCTGTCTGGACTCCCCAGGGCACGCGGGGCTCAGCCCGGAGCAGAGTCGATTCAGATGGCAAAGGGCAGATTAGAGAACGCAGCTGGTGAGAGCCCCAATCTGCTGTCTGGTTCTGTGTGATCACCAGTCCATTTATTTTGACTTGGCTCTCTTGTTACCCAATTACTAGTTCAGAAATACGTTTAACTACAAATTGCAGACAGTGCGAACGACATTTTCTGAACATGTCAGGTCAGAGGGAAGATAACTGTGGAAACTGGAAAGAAGGCACCAGGACCAACAGCAGAGCTGCCCCAGCGGGGATGCCTCAGACAACCACTCTGTGTTCCCCCCAGTTTTATGGGGGTGTAACTACCCTATATGTCGTTTTGCTTTAATACGCACAACATGAGGATTTGATACCTGTATCTGGGCTAACACAATCCCACAGTAGTTAGTTAACACATCCATCATCCCCTGGAGTTACTATTTTATATTTTCATTTGTGGTGAGGACATTTAAGATTTACTCTTTTAACAACACTCAGTATATAACACAGTATTATACAGTTCACCACGTTGTACATTAGCTCTCAGAAATTATTAATTTTGTAGTTGGAAGTTTGTACATTTTGACCAAAATCTACCTGATCCCCTGACTCCCCACCCCTTGGCAACCACATTCTAGTCTTTGTTTCTGTGATTTCAGCTTTTTTAGGTTCCACATATAAGTGGAACCTTATATAATATCTATATATATACAAAATATATATAATATATATATAATCGTATGGTATTTGTTATTTGTCTTTCTCTGTCTGACTTACTTTACTTAGCATGATGCCCTCAAAATACATTCCTATTGTCACAAATGGCAGGATTTCCTTCTTTCTCATGGCTGATTAATGCTCCATTGTGCATACACCCTGCCTCTTTAACCCTTCATCTGTCGATGGACACTGGGCTGCTTCCATAGTTTAGTAACTGTAAATAATGCTGCAATAAACGTAGAGATGCTTATACCTCATCCAATTGGCATTTTTATTTTCTGAACTTCTACACTGTTTTCCATAGTGGCTTACCAATTTACATTCCCACTAACAGCACATGAAAGTTCCCCTTTATCCACATCCTTGCCAACAATTTTTTTTTTTCTTTTTGTCTTTTGGATAACAGCCAGTCTGACAGATGTGAAGGGATATCTCAGGATGAGAGGAATTTCCATCCTGTTTGCTGTAGTGACTGTACTACTTTCCATTCCCATCAACTTGGCACAAGGCATCCATTTTCTCCACAAGCTTACCAACACTTGGCATTTCTCATCTTAGATTTATTTGCACAAAGATTTATTTGTGGTCTTCTTATTCTGGTCTATTGGTTTATGTGTCCATTTTTGTACCTGTACCATGGTGTTTTTATTACTATAGCCCTGTAATATTGTTTGAAATCAGGAAGAATGATGCCTCTAGCATTTTTTCTCCTGTCTCAGCATTGCTTTGGCTATTTGTGAGCTTTTCTGGTTCCATACAATCGCTTTTTCTGTTTGTCTCTTTAACTTTTGGAAGAATTTGAAGCAGAATGGTACTAATTACTCCTTAAGTGTTTGGTAGAATTTATCAGTGAAATCATCCAATCCTAGCTTTTCCTTTTTGGGGGAGGATTTGATTACTAATTTGATACTTTACTCATTATTGCTCTGTATTATTATCTATTTATAATTCATTCTTAGTTGTATGTTCCTAGAATTTATTCCATTTTTTCTAAGCTATTCAATTTTTCATTTATAATTGTTCATAGAGTATCATTTTTTAATTTTTTTATTTTTCCAGTGTTCCAAGATTCATTGTTTATTAATACCCACCACCAGGCTAACACTTCCCCCCACTCCTCTCCCTTCCAAAACCCTCAGTTTGTTTCTCAGAGTCCATAGTCTCTCATGCTTCATCTCCCTCTCCGATTTACCTCAATTCACTTTTCCTTGCCTTCTCCCAATGTCCTCTGTGTTATCCTTATGCTCTACAAGTAAGTAAAACCATATGATAATTGACTCTCTGCTTGGCTTATTTCACTCAGCATAATCTCTTCCAGTACCGTCCATGTTGATTAAAAAAGTTGGGTATTCATCCTTTCTAACGGAGGCGTAATACTCCATAGTATATATGGACCATATCTTCTTTACCCATTCATCTGATGAAGTGCATCTTGGCTCTTTCTACAGTTTGGCAATTGTGGCCATTGCTGCTATGAACATTGGGGTACATATGGCCCTTCTTTACTTATGGTCCTTTGTATTTCTATATTATGATCTTAGTATTTATATCAACTGCAATGTCTCCTCTTTCATTTCTGATTTTATTTATTTACATGTTCTCTCTCTCTCTTTTTGTTTTCTTAGTCTAGCTAAATGTTTGTCAATTTTGTTCTTCTTAAAAAAAACAGCACTGAGCTGCATTTTCTAATGGTTTTTGGATTCATTTATTTGATCTGATCTTTGTTTCTTCTTTCTTTCAGCTAATTCTGGGCTTAATATGTTCTTCTTCTAGCTCCTCTAGATAGAAAGCTCGTTTATTACAGAGATTTCTTTTTTTCTTAATGTAGGAATTTATCACTATAAATTTCTCTCTTAGAATTGTTTGCTGCATCATAAAAGTTTGAGTATGTTGTATATCCATTTTTGTTTCTTCCAAGGTGTATTTGTTTATTTGATTTATCCTTTTGGTTTAATTTATTAAATTTGGTTTATTTGGTTTATTTGATTTATCCTTTGGTTGTTTGGGAGTATGTTGTTTAATTTCTGTAATCTATGTATTTTCCAGTTTTCCTTCTGTTACTGAGTTCTAGTTTCATACAATTGTGGGAAATACTTGATATAATCTCAATTATCTTAAATTTCTTGACTTATTTTGTGACCGGTTATATAATTTATACTAGAAAACATTCTGTATGCACTTGAGAAGAATTTGTGTTCTGGTGCTGTTGGCTAAAATGTTCTGTGGGTGACTATTAGATCAATTTGGTCTAAAATATGGCTCAAGTTGATTTTCTTTCTGGATGATCTATCCATTATAGGAAATGGCATATTGAAGTCTCCCACTGTTATTGTATTACTACTTATTTCTTTGTATCTGTCAGTACTTGCTTAATATATTTGGGTGCCCTGATGTTGGCTGCACATACATTTATGATTATTATATATTCTTCATGATTTGATCCCTTTACCAGTCTATACTATTTTTCTTTATCTCATTACAACCTTTGAGTTAAAGTCTGTTTTGTCTGATATAGGTATAGCTACCTCTGCTCTCTTTTGTTTTCCTCTTGAATGAAATATCTTTTGACATCTCTTCAATTTGAGCCTAAGTGTGCCCTTAAAGCTGAAGTGAGTCTCTTGTAGGCAGCATATAATTGGGTTTTATTTTGTTTGTTTGTCTTCTAATCCATTCACCCACTTTATACATTTTGATTAAAGAATTTTATACACTTACATTTAAAATAATTACTGATTGGTAAGGACTTACTAAGGCCATCTTATTGGTTGTTTTCTAGTTGTTTTCTAGTTCCCATGTTCTTTTCTTCCTTTCTTTCTTTTTTTTTAAATATTTATTTATTTATTTATTTATTTATTTTAATTTTCAGCATAACAGTATTCCTTGTTTTTGCACCACACCCAGTGCTCCATGCAATACGTGCCCTCTCTAATACCCACCACCTGGTTCCCCCAACCTCCCACCCCCCACCGCTTCAAACCCCTCAGATTGTTTTTCAGAGTCCATAGTCTCTCATGGTTCACCTCCCCTTCCAACTTCCCCCAATTCCCTTCTCCTCTCTAACTCCCCTTGTCCTCCATGCTATTTGTTATGCTTCACCAATAAGTGAAACCATATGATAATTGACTCTCTGCTTGACTTATTTCACTCAGCATAATCTCTTCCAGTCCCGTCCATGTTGCTACAAAAGTTGAGTATTCATCCTTTCTGATGGAGGCATAATACTCCATAGTGTATATGGACCACATCTTCCTTATCCATTCGTCCGTTGAAGGGCATCTTGGTTCTTTCCACAGTTTGGCGACCGTGGCCATTGCTGCTATAAACATTGGGGTACAGATGGCCCTTCTTTTCACTACATCTGTATCTTTGGGGTAAATACCCAGTAGTGCAATGGCAGGGTCATAGGGAAGCTCTATTTTTAATTTCTTGAGGAATCTCCACACTGTTCTCCAAAGTGACTGCACCAACTTGCATTCCCACCAACAGTGTAAGAGGGTTCCCCTTTCTCCACATCCCCTCCAACACATGTTGTATCCTGTCTTGCTAATTTTGGCCATTCTAACTGGTGTAAGGTGATATCTTGTTCAACATAGTATTAGAAGTCCTAGCAACAGCAATCAGACAACAAAGAGAAATAAAAGGTATCCAAATTGACAATGAAGAAGTCAAACTCTCTCTCTTTGCAGATGACATGATTCTTTATATGAAAAACCCAAAAGACTCCACCCCCAAACTAGAACTCATACAGCAATTCAGTAACGTGGCAGGATACAAAGTCAATGTACAGATATCAGTGGCTTTCTTATACACTAACAATGAAAATACAGAAAGGGAAGTAGAGAATCGATTCCAATTACTAGAGCACCAAGAACCATAAGATACCTGGGAATAAACCTAACCAAAGAGGTAAAGGATCTGTACTTGAGGAACTACAGAGCACTCATGAAAGAAATTGAAGAAGACATAAAAGGTGGAAGATATTCCATGCTCTTGGATCAGAAGAATAAATGTTGTTAAAATGTCTATACTGCCTAGAGCAATCTATACTTTTAATGCCATTCTGATCAAAATTCCACCGGTATTTTTCAAAGAGCTGGAGCAAATAATCCAGAAATTTGTATGGAATCAGAAGAGACCCTGAATTGCTAAGGAAATGTAGAAAAACAATCAGTATACTTTTATTTTATGTTCATGCTTTATTTCTTTGGTAGAAACTGCAGCATTATGTTTTGTTTTGTTTTTAAATATTTTATCTATCTTTTAAATTTGTTTTTAAAGATTTTATCTCTCTCCCTGATAGATAGATAGAGGCCTATCTATCTATCTATCAGGGAGAGAGAAGGGGAGAGAGCAAGCTCACAAGCAGGGGAGCAGCAGACAGAGAGGAAAGTAGGCCTCCTGCTGAGTAAGGAGCCTGATGCAGGACTCAATCCCAGGACCCTGGAATCATGACCTGAGTAGAAAGTAGACGCTTAACCACCTGAGCCACCCAGGCATCCCTCCAGCATTATGTTCAATAGAAGTGGTGAGAATGGACAATCTTGACTTGTTCCTGATCTTAGGAGGAAAGCATTCAGTCTCACCATTACATATGATGTTTTCTGTGTGTGTTTATGGTTCACTGTATTTGTTTGTTTGTTCTGAAGATGCCCTTTGTCAACTTGAGAAATTTTTATTATATTTCTAATTATCTGAGTGTTGCCATTAAGCTTGTCAAGTTTTTTCTACATCTAATGAGATAATCATTTAGCTTTCTTCTTCTTCTCAGGTGGTATGGTGAATATATTGTTTGAATTTTGAATGTTGAATCACATGTATTCCCAAGAAAAAACCCACTTTATTATGACATATGATCATTTTTTAATATTTCCTGATTCAGCTTGCTGGTATCTATAGGGGATGATTGCCCATCTATGCCCATGGGGGACATGGGTCTGGTTTCTGTTCTTTTGTTGTCGTTGGTTTTGTCTTGCGATTTCTTTGCTAGCATTTGGGGGAAGGTAAGTTGACTCACAAAGTAGGCTGAGGGCATCCCAGTCTTTCCTCTTTTGCAAAGAGTTTGTGCTGTTTTCTGTCTGCAAGAATGCCGAGATAACACTTGCACATGCAGTGACCACTGCAGGGGTAGAAGGTGGAGCAGAGGCCTGACCAGAGGGACCAGATCTACAGGGCAGGAGTTAAAGATTGAGAAGCATAGCAGTGGCTGTGTTGGCAGCCCACAGAAGAGAAGAACATAAAGTCAAAAGGCACAGGCATGGGACTGGAGTTGGCATATGAAGTTACAAAAATCTTTGCATTCATGCACATCCCATCTCACTGAATAGACCATTTGTTTTTATTATAAACTTAAAAGATAAAACATGAGGAAAAAAGAGAGATTGAGTAATACAAGTGTAGCTATTCCAAGAGCAACAAGAACTGAAAAGTGAAATACTGGTTTAAAAAAAAAAGGGTACCAAAAATCCTATAAATATCTAAATTGGTAATTCAGAAGCAAGCTTGCTTGGCCCCCTAGAATGTCAATATCATTGTCATACCTGAAGGCTCTGAATTTCCATACAGTCATTATAAATTAATGCTCATGGTGACTCTGGCGTGCTGAGAGAAAAATGGATTGCATTCATTATACTTCGCTTGGGGACTCAGAGTGCACACCACAGCATAACATATAGAGTTCTTGGATCACTATGTGTGTCAACTGTTCTTCAATAAAAAATCTTAATAAAAAATTTAAAAGACCAAGATTTATAAGTTCATAAATAAATATCTAAAAATTGAAAAAAAGACCATACACCCATTTTTAATAAAGATTTCTATACAAAATATTCAAAATACGTTTTGGAATTCAAAAGACAAGCTTCAGTTGGTAAAAGTCAAACCCAGAAATAAGCAGACTGGTGGAGTGGATGCCTTTGGTGCCATCCACACCCGGCTGCTGTGAGTGGAGCCTGCGGGCCCTTGGCCCCACCCTGCTGAGAATAGTGGTGCCTCTCATGGAGGGGCGGGCACCAAGCACAGGCTGGGTGCTCCCAAGATCGTTGGGGCAGGGCTGCGTTTGGGCTAGCACCTCATGCATCCTCTCCTGCACTGTCCTACTTGTCTGCCCCACCACACCCAGGCTCTGCTCTGGGGACGGGACCTACAGCACCATGGCCAGTGAACGTGACGTGACTGTGTGTGACAGAGAAGCAGAGTGGGAGAGAAAGAGAACACCATGGGAATAAGCAGCAGAATTATGAGCATTGTTTTCAAAGGTACGGGTTACTGGTGATTACTCAGCAACAGAGTGGGGTTGTTTTTTCCTTTGTTTTGTTTGTTTCTTTGTTAATGTTTTTCTCTAAAAGCCTTTTTTCTAAAAGCTACATAATGGTGTAGATGGATTTAGGGTCACTCCACTAAAATTCAAGGAGCATGTCAGGCAGAAAATTCTAAAGTTGCTATGACCTCAAGTCTGCTTCATAATTCAACCTAATTCAATTCAATTCAATTCTGTTTAGGTTTCTTTTTCTGTTTTGTTTTCGTTTTTAAGTCAAAGCCTAATCTCTGCTCTGAAAGTGAAATTGCTTCAATTAATTAATAATAATAATAAATCCTTTTAAAAATTGTGTCAGGGTGCCTGGGTGGCTCAGTGGCTTAAGCATCTGCCTTCGGCTTAGGTCATGGTCTTGGGGTCCTGAGATCGTGCCCCACATCAGGCTCTCTGTTCATCGAGGAGCCTGCTTCCCCCCCCCTTCTCTGAATGCCTCTCTGCCCACTTGTGATCTCTCTCTGTCGATTAAGTAAATAAAATATTTTTTATAAAAAATTGTGTCAACGTATGTATCTTGAGGTTATTTTCTACCTGTGTTCATGGAGGAAAAGTAGTTATTTAAGATGGAAGTCATGCTATATTCATATTTTAAAAGTACCAGAGAAATCAGTTTGATAAGGAAATGCCCATGTATCAAAGGCAGACTCACAGGTGTTTGTGTGAAAGAGACAGGGCTGCTGTTGGAAACCAAGCTCCTGTCTGCCTGTCCATGCCCCCTGCTCTGATAGACCTCTCAGGTCAACCTCTGCCCCTGGCCCTGCTGTGAGTCAGTGGGATCTGTCTGTTCATGGCCTAGACCAGCCAGCCCTCACATCACCTCAACCAGGATCACCTGCCTGTCCCTGGCCTTGGGAGTGAGGACAGGTCAAGTCACTATCATCTGCCTGTCCCTCACATCACCTCAACCAGGGTCACCTGCGTGTCCCTGGCCTTGGGTGTGAGGACAGGTCACATCACTGTGACCAGTGTCACATGCCCGTCCCTGTCCTTGGGCATGACTGTGACCAGGGCCACCCAGCCGTGCCTAAGGATGCTGAGTCCTCTAGCAGTATTCCCCTAAAGGCCAGCAACCAAATGCTTTTGTAAGACATTTCTGGGTGAAAAACCACAGGAGAAACAGCATATAAAGTTCTTATGTCCACAGATATGACTGATACCATCTTTGGTTAATTTTTACACTTGTCTGCTTTCATATTAGGGGATTGGTTTCTCCTTTCCATTATTCTGGGTCTGTCACACTCCCAAATTGAGTCCTGTGGTAATGTTCTCATTTCCTGGGGGTTCTGTAACAAATCATCTCAAACCTGATAACTTGAAACAACAGAAAACTTGTCCCTCACAGTGCAGAGGCCAGAAGCCTAAAATCAGCCCCCCCGGGGCCACACTCCCTCAGGCTCTAAGGATGAGGCCATCTCTGCTGTCTCCAACTTCTGGCAGCTCTGGCAGCTCTGAGCTGTGAGGTCATATATCTCTCTGGTCTCTCCTTCTGTCTTTAGATGATCTTCTCTGTGTTTGTATTTTGTAAGAACACTTGCTGTTGGTTTTAGGACTTACCTGCATAATTCAGAACGATCTCATTTCAAGACCCTTAACTTAATTACATTTACAAAGACTTTTTTTCCACATACAGTAACATTCAAGGCGCCTATGTTTAGGATGTGGACATATCTTTTTGGGTACCACCATTAGACCTATGGCTGGTGGTGTTAGCAGGGAGTGTGTTTGGGGAAGGCATGGGATTAAAAGATGATCAGAATCCACAGAGAACACAAGAAATATGTCCTTGATGCCTGTTTATAAAAATCAGAAAGAAACATGTTGGCATTTTAAAAAATTTAGGAGAGACAGTCTTTTCCATCTTTGGGTAAAGTAACAATTTCTTAGAGTTTCTGAGTCTTCTCTGCAATTTTCTTCCTAATTAATGGTCTATTTGGAAATTAAGCAATGTAGGGAAAACAATATTAATGACTTTAATTTCAAGTCTAGTTAAAAAATAAAGGTTACACTCCCATAACTTGCAAAATTAAATAGAGGTCGATTCTTTTTTTTTTTTTAAGATTTTATTTATTTATTTGACAGACAGAGATCA
>NW_022632462.1:0-11199 GCF_010015895.1 Lontra canadensis | reverse complement strand
CCTCCCTCCTGCCCTTGTCTTGGCCCTGGCATTCAGACCCTGTGTAGCGTGATTCCTTCCTTTCTCCTTTCATTCTGTGGTTGTTTAACTATGACCTACCATGTGCCAGCCAGTGTTCTAAGTGTCGGGATACGGTAGTAAATAAGACAGTCTTTGTCCTAATGGAACAGGGAAGAAAGCTGTGAACTTGTAGAGAAATAAATAAGAGATAAATCAGAGTCCCTGGGGAAAAGAGCTACCCCTGTGACAAGAAGAGGGACTGAGATGAAAGAGGGTGATGGGTGGTCAGGGAGGGCCTTCTGGAGGAGATAACCTGTGTTGGGACCAGTTAAGGGAGGATCTGGGAGAGGAAGATTCCAGGTGGAGGGAACAGTGAGGGCAAAGGCCCTGGGCACGCTCTGCATGTTTGAGGGCTGGAGGCCAGTGTGGCGGCATTGCAGTGGGAGAGCGGGAGAGCGGAATGGGGTGAGGCCAGCAGGCCTGGCACGTGGAGGGGAGGTGTTTGGGTCTCTTGAGAGTCATGGGAAGCCTTTGCGGTGCCTGGCACACAGTAGGTGCCTGGTTGAACTAGCTGCTCTTACTGCCGCTTCCCCTTATGAAGAAAGTCAAAATTATTCTAGAATGCCCTGGAGCTGCTGCCTGGCAACCTGTCTCCTTTCTGGGGCTCCCACCTGTTCCCTCTGACAGCGGCCCTAGGACAGGCTGGCTCCGCACATCACCAGTCCCCCCCACCACACTCGGCCCCAGATTTGGGGGTCTGATGGGCCCGTGTTTGCTCTGAACTATCCTTCTGTGTGACATGGGCTGATTCTGCCTCCTCGGGCTATTTGGAGGTTTTGCCGGCACCTAGTAGGGGCTTACTAATGTCAGTTCTGAAGATAGAAAATCAGCTTAAAAAATAATATTTTATCTAGAAATCTCTATGATGTTTGTATGGGGGGGTGTGCGAGCACCCTACAGCAGCTCTGGTCCCATAGACTCCCTGGAGGGAGGTGGCCGGTGGCCCCTCAGGGAAAATCAAAAGCAATTGTGTCGGATTCTGCACTTAATTTAATGAAAAGTCCCTGCAGGGAGGCAGAGGCAGTGAGGCAGGGCTTGTGGGCTTGGGCAGGAGCGATTCTGGGAAATTTATGATGCTTCATAAAAGATTCAGATCTAGGCTGAGCTTGGGAGGTGCAGGGCTCAGTGCTCTGGGCTCTGTCTCCGTGATGTGGGAGACGGATGGTCTGAGGCTCATGAGGGCCATGACTGCTGTGATCCTGGGCAAGTCACGACCCCTCTCTGGGCTTTGTAGCACCATTTGGCATTCTGGGTTCCTTCCTCCCCCACCGTCCCTGACCCTAGCCCACTGCCTGCCTTCCACCAGACCTGCATTTTATAAGCCTTTCCACACCTGTGAGATCCTCTTCCTCACAGCCTGCACCCTTCCCTGCCCACTGGTTTTTCCATTTTACGGAGGAGAAGACCAAGGCTCTGAGAGTTCCTTGGTGTTCCCAGAGTCACATGGCAGACTGGGGCAGGGGTAGGGTCTGTCTGAGGCCCTCAGCAGGGGAGTCTGGAGCTTCCATGGTAGGCACGAAGGCCCCTCAGGTTGGGTGGCAATTTGATCCTCCACACAGCCCTGTGTTTTACTTTCTGTTTGTCCTATCGTGTTTTACTTTCCCATCCGACAAAGAAAGGTCAGGAAAGTGAAGGGACCAGCGTGGGTCCTGGGGCAGCTGTCTCCAGAGCCGGGAACGTAGTCACCTCCTGCTCTGGCCTTTCTCCCCTACACACTGTGGAACTCTTTGGGGCTCCCTGGCTTGAGCTCAGCCTCTCCACTCACTTGCTGTGTGACCCTAGGCAAGTGACCTAATGTCTCTCAGTTTTCTTGTCTTCATCTATAAAACGAGGATGAAAATATGCCCACCTCCTGGGCTTGCTGGGGTCAGGGGGGCTGTGGAGATCAGCTATTGGGAAATGGCCTACAGTAGTACCCTGTGTCCATTTTCTCAGAAAAATTGTAATTCCAGGGCTGCTCCAACCCTGGAGAAAATCATTCTGAGAAAGGAGCCCATTTTTTGCCAGGACCAGGGCTTTGCTGGTATGGCCCCTCCCGAGGTGGCAGAGGAGGGAAGAAACTTAGCGTAGGCTGGTGGTTGCAGATGGCAGGGCGCTAATTTATTTACCTCTTCTTAATAAATATGCATGACACATAAATAAAATATTGCCCTTGTACTATTCTACCTGGATCCAGGTGGGCAGTGACAGTCGGCTGTGTAGCTCTGAAGCAGGCTCTGTGTGTGTGTGGAGTCTGGTGAGCGGGTTCATGAGCTAATGATTCCTTCTTTAACCTAATTTCTTGTCACAGATCCAGCAACACTGAGTTCCCTGTTCTGGAGGTGCTGGGCTTCCCCCTTTAGACCTGCCAGCCAGGCCCTAAGATTTTTGTCTTCCCTTGAAGCTAGGCAAGACTGGACTGGACTGGACTGTCCCAGGAGGTAGTGAGCTCCCCATCAAGGCTGCTGTCAAAAGGGTTCCTGTTCTGCGGGGGTGTTTGGACTTGGGGACTCTCAGGACATCTCTGAAGATGGGTTGACCATGGTGGGGGGCCTCGTTTTTCCGGTTTGTGTACTGGCACCTTGGCAAGGGTCCCAGCCTCCACACCATCCCTTCCACACTCCGTTCTCCCCAGCGCCTTCGACCCGGCTCATCTGGTGGCCAGGGAATCTGGTTCTAAGACTTTTGATTCATGGAACTACCATACCCCCAGAGCTGCGGGAAAACCTAGAGTGGGGCAGGAGGGCAGGGCCAGCCTTCCGTGCAGTGAGAAGCACCAGGTTCCACTCCTGCTCTGCCACGTTTTTGGAGACCGTGGCCAAGTTACCTCACTTCTCTGAGTCTCATCTGTGAAATGGAAAAGTGTTGATGTTTACCTGTTGGGGTTGTTGTGAGGCTCATTCATTCATTCATTTGACAAATGTTTACTGAGCCACCGCTAAGTGCCAGGCACTGCCTCGGGCCCTGGGGATATAGTATGAACAAGACAGACTAGTACATTGTCCTGACGGATCTTATATTCTATGTGCGGTTCAGCAAAACACCATGTCAGCAGGTAGACGTGCGCTCTAACAACGGTCCCATTGGAAGAAAATCAGTGACACAGAGTCGGGTCACAGAGATGGTGGAGATGCTTTCTCAGTTGCAGTGCTCAGGGAAGCCTTCTCTGGGGAGGTGACATTTGAGCATGCACTTGAATGAAAAGAAGGAGGCAGCTCTGCAAAGAACTGCACAGGCAGAGGGGATGGCACATGCAATGGCCCTGAGGTGCAGACAAGTCTGGCATGTTCCGGGAAGGCCAGGACAGCAGGAGGAGTGAGATGAAGCAAGTGACGCATCTGGCACAGGTCTTGGTGTATGGCAAATCCTTGTTGGCTCCGTCATCCTCCTTCCCACTTACTTCCTGCTTCTTTGCTGTCCCCGGCCTGTGCTTGAATACTCCATGTAATCTAGATGTGAGGGTCAGAGATTCCTATAGCATCCAAGCTGGAAAAGCTTCATGACTTGTCCAAAGATCTCTTTTAGACCCATCCCAGATAAACCTAAGTCCCATGAGTACCCTATGGTCTCTGTGTCCAACCTGTAGCCAGATTGAACATATATGTCCTATCAGCAAAGGATTCATATCCTAAATATATAAAGAGCTCCTATAAATCAATAAAAAAAAACCCAGACAACCCAATAGCAAATTGGACAAGAGACTTGAATAGGTGTTATACAAAGGAGATCCCAATGACCAGTAAACATATGAAAAGGTACTCAACAGCATTTCACAAAGGGAAATGGAAATTAAAACCACAGGGAGATACCCACCAGAAGGGCTGACATTAAAAAGACTGACAATACTGAATGTTCGTGTGGAGGTGGAATAGCAGGACTTTCATGCACTGAGAGTGGGAGTGTAAATGTCACTTTACTAAAGATTCCCTGGAGGGACAAGGAGCAGCTTACATGACACCCCATAGAGCAACATGACGTCACATTCACCCGACCATCCTCTCTTCTCTCTTCCAGCCTGTGCCCTGGCAGCCCTGGTGCTCAGTCCCTTCTCCCACTCTTTCTCCCTCCCCTTCACAGCCTTTCCTCTGTTGCCCTGCTCATCAACTTTGGTTCTAAGCTTGCACACCAGTGTCCAAAACAGAAGCCAGTCCCTTGTTCAAGCCTGCTGCAGGAGGTGGTACCAGGTTTTAAAGTTCAGAAACACAATCCCAACAGGCCCAAGCCAGGGAGAAACCTTAAATTCTCACATCAACTTCAGGGAGAGTTGAATCCAGGGGCTCAAAGGATGACCTCACAGCTTGATCTTTCCATTCCTTGCCTCTCTTTCTCTGTTCTGCTGGCTTTGCTCCAGACTCCTATCATTTTACATTCCCTTTTTTTTTTTTTTAAGATTTTATTATTTATTTGTCAGAGAGAGAGAGAGAGCACAAGCAGGCAGAGTGTCAGGCGAGGCAGAGAGAGAAGCAGGCTCCCTGCTGAGCAAAGAACCCAATGCATGACTCCATCCCAGCACCCTGGGATCATGACCTGAGCAGAAGGCAGCCACTTAACTGACTGAGCCACCCAGGCATCCCATCATTTTACATTCCGATGGGGAAAGAATGCACAGAGAGCTCCAACTAAAGTCCAGGGGCTGTGTCCCATTGGACAGTATTGGGTCACGTATTCTGTTCCTTAGCCAGTCACTGTGGCTTAGAGAATGGACTGCTCTGATTGACTAAACCTGGCTATACCCACCTCAGAAGCAAGGTAGCCCCATGAAGTATATGGATCGAGGGTGGAGAAGGGCTTCTCCCCACCCAGAGCAAAATCAGGGTGTTGTTACTGGAAGAAGGACGCCTGGATTTTAGATGGGTAAAAAACCTGATGTCCACAATGGGCACCTCCATTCACTTGGCTGAGGAAAGTGGACTCAGAGTTTATCAGTCAGGGTTCTCTAGAGAAACAGAACTAGTAGGAGATCTATATCTTTATGTATCTATCTAGTGAAGGAGATTTTATTTTAAAGAATTGGTTCATGTGATTGTCACATTGGCAGACAGGAATCTGTAGTGCAGCTTAGGTAGGCCAGAAACTCAAGTAGGGTTTCCATTCTGAAGTCTTGAGGCAGAATTCTCTTTCTTCTTGGGGGAACCTCTGTCTTTGCTCTTAAGACCTTCAACTGATCAGATGATGCCCACCCACAACGTGGAGAATAATCTGTCACCCAAAGTCAACTGATCGTTAGTGTAAATCATATCTACAAAAATACCTTCACAGCAACTTCTAGAGTGGTATTTGACAAAACAACTGGGTCCCGTAGCCTAGCCAACTTGGCACATAAAATGAATAATCACAGAGCAACAAAAGTGTGTATTTAAGTATTATAGGATAATGTAAAAGTGTGTTTGTCCCCTTCCCAGCTAAGGCTGGGAGAGCCACTCAGGGAAGGACAGGAGAGGCCACATGGCCTCAGCACTGGGAGAGGGGAGGAGAACCTCTGGGGCCACCAGGACCTCGGTGTGGTTTTCACTCACTATCATAGAGTGTTGGCTCAGCATCTGCTCTAGGAGGTGGAGCTCAGGGGTGGCCAGAACAAGCCTCTGTCCTGCAAGGTCTCCAGGCTGTTGGGTTTGGCACTGGTCTCCCCATCAGTAGGATTCTGGAGAAGTCCGCATTTGATGAGGGCCGATTGCATGCCTGGTGTTCAGCCCAGAGCTGGGAGTTTTGCTGACTTTGGATCAGAGGAATATTATGGAAGCTGAGACTCTGGAAGGGAAACCACTCCTTTGCCCCAGGTTGTATAGTGGGTTATGGAAGGGGGGAGGCTGGGTTCCAGTCCCGGTCAGCCTGGCTCCAGAACCATGACATTCTTACGTTCGTGGAGGAAGGAATCCCAATGGAAGGTGCATTGCTGGGCTCTTGTTTTTGGTACCACCCATAGAAATAACCACAATTTTGGTAGCACCCATAGAAATAACCACTTGTAAAGTACTCTCCAGTCTGATAGAGTTCCTGCATGTCCATTGCTGTGTGAGATCTTATCCCAGACCAGCTCTGGGAAGTTTTCAATGCTCTCGGGAGCATTAAACAAACAAACAGCACCCCCCCCCCGCAGCCCAAAAAACTATCAAGGTATAACTTATGCACAATAAAGTGTGTGCATTTTCAGTGTAGAGTCTGATCTGTTTTTGACAGAGATATACACCCGTGTAACCACTGCCACAATCCATGTATCATTAGAACATTCCCATCACCCCCCAGAGTTCTCCTGTGCCCTTCTCAAGTAGTTCCTGCCACCCTCTGTTCCTGCCAGACCCAGGCAACTACTCATCTGCTTTTTGTCCATTTTTCTTAGATTTGGTTTTTTTTGGAGTTTCTTATAAATGGACTCATGCAGCATTTGGTTTTTGTCTCTGCCAAGTTCAGCACATTCAACATGTTTTAAGATTGATCTAGGCTGTTGCCTGTGTCAGCACCTTGTTCTTTTTCCTGCTGAGTGTATCCAGGGAGTGGGTACAGCTCAGTGTCTTTATCTGGTCTCTTGTTCCTGGGCATTTGGGTGGATTTTAGTTGGGGGCCCCTGTGAGTAAAGCTGCTGCGAACACCCACATGCAAGTGTTTACATGAACACATTTCCATTTCTCTGGGATAATTCCCCAGGAGTGGGACACTGCGTTTGCATGCTAAATATATGTTCAGCATTTTGTAAGAAACAGGCCCATTTTATGGATAAGGAAAATAAATCGAGGGTCAGGGAAAGCAGCTGGCCTGGGTCACCTAGTACAAAAAACAATCCAGTCCGGAGCTTTTACTT
This sequence comes from Lontra canadensis, assembly GCF_010015895.1. Classification (NCBI taxonomy): domain Eukaryota; kingdom Metazoa; phylum Chordata; class Mammalia; order Carnivora; family Mustelidae; genus Lontra; species Lontra canadensis. The sequence continues at coordinate 4,364 of NW_022632462.1, read as the reverse complement.
CACTATTGACTCACCTAATAAGGAAGAATGGAAGAAACTTCATTCGTTCATAAAATTTTATTACTACCTACAAATACACCATTTCACTTAATCCTCACAACAGTCCTGTGAGACGAATCACAATATTCTCCCCATTTCTCCAGTGAAAGACTGAGGCTCAAGGAGTTAACCGGATTTGTCCAAGGTCACCAGCATGCAGTGGTGTAGCTGAATCTCGAACCCAGTCATTTGTGCTCTGGGTCTTTGCTCTGCACCAACTAAAGATGAAGAAAACAAAAAGTCAGGCTCTCCAGCCCAAGGCCGAGGTGGAAATTGCTAATTTGATTGCTGCGCTCTCTCCTGCTGACTCAGCCTCAGAGGCTTTTTTAACACCTAGCCTCACACAAGCAACCACTGGTGATGGACTGGAGACAGCAGGCAAGAGAAGAGCAGTCAAAACCAGCACAGGGTCCAGCCTACCCTGCAGCAGGGCCGCTCCCCAGCCTGAAGGTGAGCCTGAAGGGGGGGAGGGACCCCCCGGGACCCCCCCAAGCTCGGATCCTCTTCACCCCACAGGTCCCGGGGTGAGGATAGGGCCATTGCTCTGTTGCAGGTAGTTAGCGCTGAGAGCGAGAGCGCCATCCTTAGCCATCCCAGTGGCGTGGGGACCACAGATGCCGTTGGGGCACAGGACCTGTTAGGTGCTTCTCACGTGGTGCCCCAGCCTCACACGCACCCTTGCAAGCTGGCTGTTTTCCCCCAGTTCTCAGATGAGGCAGCTGAGATCTGATGTGGAGAAACTGACAGAGCTAGAACTTGAACCCAGCCTGTCCGGCCCCAGTGCCCACACTCCCTCTGCCACGTCGGCTGTTTTCCTTTCACTGGGATTTCCCTGGTTCTAGGCTGAGGGCTGGAACTGGTCTAACTGGGGCTTGGGGTGGTGGTAGCTGGTCAGTATCTGTCCAGAGGCCCTGTCTCCCGGGACACAATCTGACTGACTTTTTTTTTTTTCTTATTTTGGTAAAGCTTTCCTGAGTAATGGAATGAGCAAACCCCCAGCTGAATGTCAAGAAGGGAATTGGCTTCTGGGCCAGGAGGTGGGAATGTCCAGACTTCCATTGGAGAGGAGGCAGGACCCACCAGTTTGGACATTGACCTTTGACTCCTGAGTGGTTGGGAGTTCACGGGGCTCCTTCCTCCCCACCCGTATCTCTCTTTGTCTCTGTCTCTGTGTTTTTCTATCTCTCCCTGTCAGCCTGTCTCTGTATCTCGCTATCTTTGTTTTTTGTTTTTTGTTTTTTTTTAAGATTTTATTTATCTATTTGAGAGACAGTGAGAGAGAGCATGAGAGGGGAGAAGGTCAGAGGGAGAAGCAGAGTCCCTGGTGTGGACCTGGGAGCCCGATGTGGGACTCCATCCCAGGACTCCGGGATCATGACCTGAGCTGAAGGCAGTTGCTTAACCAACTGAGCCACCAGGCGCCCTGGATCTCGCTATGTTTAGTCGTCTTTTATTTTTCTGCTCACAAACATATTTCAATTTTTCATGGATTTCCTAAGAAAGAAACACAAACCATTTGTCTCTGATCCAATCTGTCATGAGCATCGCTGGTAGAAATAATCAACACAAAATAAAACTGACATCGGATAAAACTGTGCACAGTAAGAATAGTTATTGACCTAAAAATTGACAGGAGAAGCAAATCTCCATGCCGACAGGAAGCTCTGCAAAAATCTGACTCAAGAGAATTGGGGTTGACAGGAGTCCGGGCTGGAACGGGACATCCCTGGTGGCGGTTGTCCCCAGTTGGTAGCACGTGTGGTGTGCGAAGAAAGTGATTGATCAGTGAACTCTTCATTACAAATTTTAATTAGGAAGGACTTGATCTCAATGAAATCGACCTCAATAAAGCAAAAATGGCAACAGAACAATATGGAAGTGATTTGGCGGTCCTTTGCAGGGAAGTCATCTGTGGTTTAAGTGGGGTCTTTGGGGCACATGCCAGAAAGTGCTTTCTCCCGTTCATCAAAGTCAGTAGAGCTCTTGTGCTTATATTTGAGATGTCCTTGCCATCAACTGGGGAGTCAAAATAGACCTCACAGAATATCATGGTGCTTGAGGTGCTCAGTAAAAGCTGAGTAACTGAGGGGGTGTTTTTTTTGGTAGTCCTGTATTGCTCGACTCCTCACCCAGGCTGGATAGCATCTTTAAAAGGCCTATCTGATGATACGACTTCCCCCTACCTTCTGTGGCTCCAGGACCAAGTTCATCATCCTCTTTGGTGGCCTGATGCTGCTGGCCCTCCGCTTCTTCCTTCACGGGTCTCCCCTGCACTCTCTGGGCTCCAGCCACACTGGCTTCCTTTCCTTCCTTGGGGGGAAACAAGCTGAATGAGAGGCAGTGTAGTGCAGTGGGTTCACATCCCATCTCTGCTACTTAGGAGCTGTGTGACCCTGTACAGGTTACTTAACCTCTCTGAAGCTCGGTTTCTTCATCTGTAAAATGGGAATAATAGCACCCGTGTCATCTGAGGATAAACTGAGTTAGTGCTGGAAAATCTGCTATGTGGCAGCCCTCAGGGCTGTTCAGTCTTTGTCCTGCCTCAGGACCCTTGCCCATGCTGCTCTTTTAACCTTGGCTGGTTAACTCCCGCTCATCCTGCAGACCTCTTCCCAAGCATCTTTCCTTCAGGAAAGCCTCTCAGAGCTCCCTGTTATACAAATCAGGGGCTGCTGGGGGGTAGCACCCTCCCTCCCATGATGACCCATGGGTTCAAAATACCGTGCCAGCCTGTCCTGGCCAATAAGAGATATGACGTCCACACAGCAACCTGTCCTCTGTGGCTTGTCACACACAGGGTGGTCCTGATGGCTCCCCAGTCCCGTTTCCCCCTCCTGGGCTCTGGGGAGACCGAACAGTCTTAGCAGATGCTTGAGCAGATGCCAGCTGCCTCCCTGATGACAGACCCTTAATTGCTTCCTCCGATCCTTTTCATTTTCCTTAAGGGGCTGTCGGCCTGGCCTGGCATCCAGGGTGGGCACAGTGAGCCGCCCTCCCTGCTGCGATGGGAATTCAGGGACCCAGGAACTCCAACTCACCCTCCCTCCCAGTTTCCCTTGAGACGCAGGACCTGCATCAGTTGGGGGCTGGCTATCTGGGCTCCTTAGTCCAACGTGTGCTAAGCTCCTGTGGCCCCAGAGCCTTGGAAATCAGAATCTCCTGGGAATGGAAATGGGGGCGTGTTTAAGATGCTCATTCCGGGGGCGCCTGGGTGGCTCAGTGGGTTAAGCCTCTGCTTTCTGCTCAGGTCATGATCACAGGGTCCTGGGATCAAGCCCCGCATCGGGCTCTCTGCTCAACAGGAAGGCTGCTTCCCCTCCTCTCTCTCTCTCTGCCTACCTCTCTGCCTACTTGTGATCTCTCTCTCTGTCGAATAAATAAATAAAATATTTTTTTTTAAAAAAAAAGGTGCTCATTCCGAGGCCTCAACCGAGCCTGGAGGTTCAACATTGCTGGGAGTGACAGAGACACCCTTTTCCCCCCTTTTATTTAAAATCATTAAATATACATGTGGGTATAACCTGGAGGTGTACTATAATGAATGATGAAAAGTGAACGCCCTTTAGCTCCCCTGGTTAAGAAATAGAATGTTCCCCTTGGGTTCATCTCAAATTGTGTCCTCTTCCCTCCTCTACCCAGAGGGACCATCTTGACTCCTTGATCCTTCTCTTGGTTGTCTTTATGGTGTTACCACCTTGTATCTATCACTACACAGTGAAGTTGGTTTTCATCTGTTCTTGAACTTAATGTAAATGAACTCTTATAGTGTGTATCCTTTTCTGTCCAGCTTTTGTCACTCAATGTCAAGTTTCTGAGTCCCTTCCATTGTGTTGTGTGTAGTGACAGTTTATCCTTTTCCACTGCTGTGTGGTATTCCATTTCAGGAATATGCCACCATCTTTATTCATCTCTTCTACTGTGGATGGACTTCCAGGTTGTTTCCAATTTTGACTCTTAGGGGGAATGCTGCTGTGGATATTCTGGAACGTGTCTTTTGGTAACCATGTGTACTGTTCCTGTTGGGTACATACCTTCAAGTGCAGTTGCTGGGCCATAGCATAGACATGTGTTTTTTTTTTTTTCTAAGCTTTTTTTTTAAAGATTTTATTTATTTATTTGACAGACAGAGATCACAAGTAGGCAGAGAGGTAGGCAGAGAGAGAGAAGGAAGCAGTCTCCCTGCCGAGCTGAGAGCCTGATGCGGGGCTCGATCCCAGGACCCTGGGATCATGACCTGAGCTGAAGGCAGAGGTTTTAACCCACTCAGCCACCCAGGTGCCCCCCCCTTAAAGATTTTTTTAAAAAGGCTTTATTTATTTGACAGA
>NW_022632461.1:0-11202 GCF_010015895.1 Lontra canadensis | reverse complement strand
CCTCCCTCCTGCCCTTGTCTTGGCCCTGGCATTCAGACCCTGTGTAGCGTGATTCCTTCCTTTCTCCTTTCATTCTGTGGTTGTTTAACTATGACCTACCATGTGCCAGCCAGTGTTCTAAGTGTCGGGATACGGTAGTAAATAAGACAGTCTTTGTCCTAATGGAACAGGGAAGAAAGCTGTGAACTTGTAGAGAAATAAATAAGAGATAAATCAGAGTCCCTGGGGAAAAGAGCTACCCCTGTGACAAGAAGAGGGACTGAGATGAAAGAGGGTGATGGGTGGTCAGGGAGGGCCTTCTGGAGGAGATAACCTGTGTTGGGACCAGTTAAGGGAGGATCTGGGAGAGGAAGATTCCAGGTGGAGGGAACAGTGAGGGCAAAGGCCCTGGGCACGCTCTGCATGTTTGAGGGCTGGAGGCCAGTGTGGCGGCATTGCAGTGGGAGAGCGGGAGAGCGGAATGGGGTGAGGCCAGCAGGCCTGGCACGTGGAGGGGAGGTGTTTGGGTCTCTTGAGAGTCATGGGAAGCCTTTGCGGTGCCTGGCACACAGTAGGTGCCTGGTTGAACTAGCTGCTCTTACTGCCGCTTCCCCTTATGAAGAAAGTCAAAATTATTCTAGAATGCCCTGGAGCTGCTGCCTGGCAACCTGTCTCCTTTCTGGGGCTCCCACCTGTTCCCTCTGACAGCGGCCCTAGGACAGGCTGGCTCCGCACATCACCAGTCCCCCCCCACCACACTCGGCCCCAGATTTGGGGGTCTGATGGGCCCGTGTTTGCTCTGAACTATCCTTCTGTGTGACATGGGCTGATTCTGCCTCCTCGGGCTATTTGGAGGTTTTGCCGGCACCTAGTAGGGGCTTACTAATGTCAGTTCTGAAGATAGAAAATCAGCTTAAAAAATAATATTTTATCTAGAAATCTCTATGATGTTTGTATGGGGGGGTGTGCGAGCACCCTACAGCAGCTCTGGTCCCATAGACTCCCTGGAGGGAGGTGGCCGGTGGCCCCTCAGGGAAAATCAAAAGCAATTGTGTCGGATTCTGCACTTAATTTAATGAAAAGTCCCTGCAGGGAGGCAGAGGCAGTGAGGCAGGGCTTGTGGGCTTGGGCAGGAGCGATTCTGGGAAATTTATGATGCTTCATAAAAGATTCAGATCTAGGCTGAGCTTGGGAGGTGCAGGGCTCAGTGCTCTGGGCTCTGTCTCCGTGATGTGGGAGACGGATGGTCTGAGGCTCATGAGGGCCATGACTGCTGTGATCCTGGGCAAGTCACGACCCCTCTCTGGGCTTTGTAGCACCATTTGGCATTCTGGGTTCCTTCCTCCCCCACCGTCCCTGACCCTAGCCCACTGCCTGCCTTCCACCAGACCTGCATTTTATAAGCCTTTCCACACCTGTGAGATCCTCTTCCTCACAGCCTGCACCCTTCCCTGCCCACTGGTTTTTCCATTTTACGGAGGAGAAGACCAAGGCTCTGAGAGTTCCTTGGTGTTCCCAGAGTCACATGGCAGACTGGGGCAGGGGTAGGGTCTGTCTGAGGCCCTCAGCAGGGGAGTCTGGAGCTTCCATGGTAGGCACGAAGGCCCCTCAGGTTGGGTGGCAATTTGATCCTCCACACAGCCCTGTGTTTTACTTTCTGTTTGTCCTATCGTGTTTTACTTTCCCATCCGACAAAGAAAGGTCAGGAAAGTGAAGGGACCAGCGTGGGTCCTGGGGCAGCTGTCTCCAGAGCCGGGAACGTAGTCACCTCCTGCTCTGGCCTTTCTCCCCTACACACTGTGGAACTCTTTGGGGCTCCCTGGCTTGAGCTCAGCCTCTCCACTCACTTGCTGTGTGACCCTAGGCAAGTGACCTAATGTCTCTCAGTTTTCTTGTCTTCATCTATAAAACGAGGATGAAAATATGCCCACCTCCTGGGCTTGCTGGGGTCAGGGGGGCTGTGGAGATCAGCTATTGGGAAATGGCCTACAGTAGTACCCTGTGTCCATTTTCTCAGAAAAATTGTAATTCCAGGGCTGCTCCAACCCTGGAGAAAATCATTCTGAGAAAGGAGCCCATTTTTTGCCAGGACCAGGGCTTTGCTGGTATGGCCCCTCCCGAGGTGGCAGAGGAGGGAAGAAACTTAGCGTAGGCTGGTGGTTGCAGATGGCAGGGCGCTAATTTATTTACCTCTTCTTAATAAATATGCATGACACATAAATAAAATATTGCCCTTGTACTATTCTACCTGGATCCAGGTGGGCAGTGACAGTCGGCTGTGTAGCTCTGAAGCAGGCTCTGTGTGTGTGTGGAGTCTGGTGAGCGGGTTCATGAGCTAATGATTCCTTCTTTAACCTAATTTCTTGTCACAGATCCAGCAACACTGAGTTCCCTGTTCTGGAGGTGCTGGGCTTCCCCCTTTAGACCTGCCAGCCAGGCCCTAAGATTTTTGTCTTCCCTTGAAGCTAGGCAAGACTGGACTGGACTGGACTGTCCCAGGAGGTAGTGAGCTCCCCATCAAGGCTGCTGTCAAAAGGGTTCCTGTTCTGCGGGGGTGTTTGGACTTGGGGACTCTCAGGACATCTCTGAAGATGGGTTGACCATGGTGGGGGGCCTCGTTTTTCCGGTTTGTGTACTGGCACCTTGGCAAGGGTCCCAGCCTCCACACCATCCCTTCCACACTCCGTTCTCCCCAGCGCCTTCGACCCGGCTCATCTGGTGGCCAGGGAATCTGGTTCTAAGACTTTTGATTCATGGAACTACCATACCCCCAGAGCTGCGGGAAAACCTAGAGTGGGGCAGGAGGGCAGGGCCAGCCTTCCGTGCAGTGAGAAGCACCAGGTTCCACTCCTGCTCTGCCACGTTTTTGGAGACCGTGGCCAAGTTACCTCACTTCTCTGAGTCTCATCTGTGAAATGGAAAAGTGTTGATGTTTACCTGTTGGGGTTGTTGTGAGGCTCATTCATTCATTCATTTGACAAATGTTTACTGAGCCACCGCTAAGTGCCAGGCACTGCCTCGGGCCCTGGGGATATAGTATGAACAAGACAGACTAGTACATTGTCCTGACGGATCTTATATTCTATGTGCGGTTCAGCAAAACACCATGTCAGCAGGTAGACGTGCGCTCTAACAACGGTCCCATTGGAAGAAAATCAGTGACACAGAGTCGGGTCACAGAGATGGTGGAGATGCTTTCTCAGTTGCAGTGCTCAGGGAAGCCTTCTCTGGGGAGGTGACATTTGAGCATGCACTTGAATGAAAAGAAGGAGGCAGCTCTGCAAAGAACTGCACAGGCAGAGGGGATGGCACATGCAATGGCCCTGAGGTGCAGACAAGTCTGGCATGTTCCGGGAAGGCCAGGACAGCAGGAGGAGTGAGATGAAGCAAGTGACGCATCTGGCACAGGTCTTGGTGTATGGCAAATCCTTGTTGGCTCCGTCATCCTCCTTCCCACTTACTTCCTGCTTCTTTGCTGTCCCCGGCCTGTGCTTGAATACTCCATGTAATCTAGATGTGAGGGTCAGAGATTCCTATAGCATCCAAGCTGGAAAAGCTTCATGACTTGTCCAAAGATCTCTTTTAGACCCATCCCAGATAAACCTAAGTCCCATGAGTACCCTATGGTCTCTGTGTCCAACCTGTAGCCAGATTGAACATATATGTCCTATCAGCAAAGGATTCATATCCTAAATATATAAAGAGCTCCTATAAATCAATAAAAAAAAACCCAGACAACCCAATAGCAAATTGGACAAGAGACTTGAATAGGTGTTATACAAAGGAGATCCCAATGACCAGTAAACATATGAAAAGGTACTCAACAGCATTTCACAAAGGGAAATGGAAATTAAAACCACAGGGAGATACCCACCAGAAGGGCTGACATTAAAAAGACTGACAATACTGAATGTTCGTGTGGAGGTGGAATAGCAGGACTTTCATGCACTGAGAGTGGGAGTGTAAATGTCACTTTACTAAAGATTCCCTGGAGGGACAAGGAGCAGCTTACATGACACCCCATAGAGCAACATGACGTCACATTCACCCGACCATCCTCTCTTCTCTCTTCCAGCCTGTGCCCTGGCAGCCCTGGTGCTCAGTCCCTTCTCCCACTCTTTCTCCCTCCCCTTCACAGCCTTTCCTCTGTTGCCCTGCTCATCAACTTTGGTTCTAAGCTTGCACACCAGTGTCCAAAACAGAAGCCAGTCCCTTGTTCAAGCCTGCTGCAGGAGGTGGTACCAGGTTTTAAAGTTCAGAAACACAATCCCAACAGGCCCAAGCCAGGGAGAAACCTTAAATTCTCACATCAACTTCAGGGAGAGTTGAATCCAGGGGCTCAAAGGATGACCTCACAGCTTGATCTTTCCATTCCTTGCCTCTCTTTCTCTGTTCTGCTGGCTTTGCTCCAGACTCCTATCATTTTACATTCCCTTTTTTTTTTTTTAAGATTTTATTATTTATTTGTCAGAGAGAGAGAGAGAGCACAAGCAGGCAGAGTGTCAGGCGAGGCAGAGAGAGAAGCAGGCTCCCTGCTGAGCAAAGAACCCAATGCATGACTCCATCCCAGCACCCTGGGATCATGACCTGAGCAGAAGGCAGCCACTTAACTGACTGAGCCACCCAGGCATCCCATCATTTTACATTCCGATGGGGAAAGAATGCACAGAGAGCTCCAACTAAAGTCCAGGGGCTGTGTCCCATTGGACAGTATTGGGTCACGTATTCTGTTCCTTAGCCAGTCACTGTGGCTTAGAGAATGGACTGCTCTGATTGACTAAACCTGGCTATACCCACCTCAGAAGCAAGGTAGCCCCATGAAGTATATGGATCGAGGGTGGAGAAGGGCTTCTCCCCACCCAGAGCAAAATCAGGGTGTTGTTACTGGAAGAAGGACGCCTGGATTTTAGATGGGTAAAAAACCTGATGTCCACAATGGGCACCTCCATTCACTTGGCTGAGGAAAGTGGACTCAGAGTTTATCAGTCAGGGTTCTCTAGAGAAACAGAACTAGTAGGAGATCTATATCTTTATGTATCTATCTAGTGAAGGAGATTTTATTTTAAAGAATTGGTTCATGTGATTGTCACATTGGCAGACAGGAATCTGTAGTGCAGCTTAGGTAGGCCAGAAACTCAAGTAGGGTTTCCATTCTGAAGTCTTGAGGCAGAATTCTCTTTCTTCTTGGGGGAACCTCTGTCTTTGCTCTTAAGACCTTCAACTGATCAGATGATGCCCACCCACAACGTGGAGAATAATCTGTCACCCAAAGTCAACTGATCGTTAGTGTAAATCATATCTACAAAAATACCTTCACAGCAACTTCTAGAGTGGTATTTGACAAAACAACTGGGTCCCGTAGCCTAGCCAACTTGGCACATAAAATGAATAATCACAGAGCAACAAAAGTGTGTATTTAAGTATTATAGGATAATGTAAAAGTGTGTTTGTCCCCTTCCCAGCTAAGGCTGGGAGAGCCACTCAGGGAAGGACAGGAGAGGCCACATGGCCTCAGCACTGGGAGAGGGGAGGAGAACCTCTGGGGCCACCAGGACCTCGGTGTGGTTTTCACTCACTATCATAGAGTGTTGGCTCAGCATCTGCTCTAGGAGGTGGAGCTCAGGGGTGGCCAGAACAAGCCTCTGTCCTGCAAGGTCTCCAGGCTGTTGGGTTTGGCACTGGTCTCCCCATCAGTAGGATTCTGGAGAAGTCCGCATTTGATGAGGGCCGATTGCATGCCTGGTGTTCAGCCCAGAGCTGGGAGTTTTGCTGACTTTGGATCAGAGGAATATTATGGAAGCTGAGACTCTGGAAGGGAAACCACTCCTTTGCCCCAGGTTGTATAGTGGGTTATGGAAGGGGGGAGGCTGGGTTCCAGTCCCGGTCAGCCTGGCTCCAGAACCATGACATTCTTACGTTCGTGGAGGAAGGAATCCCAATGGAAGGTGCATTGCTGGGCTCTTGTTTTTGGTACCACCCATAGAAATAACCACAATTTTGGTAGCACCCATAGAAATAACCACTTGTAAAGTACTCTCCAGTCTGATAGAGTTCCTGCATGTCCATTGCTGTGTGAGATCTTATCCCAGACCAGCTCTGGGAAGTTTTCAATGCTCTCGGGAGCATTAAACAAACAAACAGCACCCCCCCCCCGCAGCCCAAAAAACTATCAAGGTATAACTTATGCACAATAAAGTGTGTGCATTTTCAGTGTAGAGTCTGATCTGTTTTTGACAGAGATATACACCCGTGTAACCACTGCCACAATCCATGTATCATTAGAACATTCCCATCACCCCCCAGAGTTCTCCTGTGCCCTTCTCAAGTAGTTCCTGCCACCCTCTGTTCCTGCCAGACCCAGGCAACTACTCATCTGCTTTTTGTCCATTTTTCTTAGATTTGGTTTTTTTTGGAGTTTCTTATAAATGGACTCATGCAGCATTTGGTTTTTGTCTCTGCCAAGTTCAGCACATTCAACATGTTTTAAGATTGATCTAGGCTGTTGCCTGTGTCAGCACCTTGTTCTTTTTCCTGCTGAGTGTATCCAGGGAGTGGGTACAGCTCAGTGTCTTTATCTGGTCTCTTGTTCCTGGGCATTTGGGTGGATTTTAGTTGGGGGCCCCTGTGAGTAAAGCTGCTGCGAACACCCACATGCAAGTGTTTACATGAACACATTTCCATTTCTCTGGGATAATTCCCCAGGAGTGGGACACTGCGTTTGCATGCTAAATATATGTTCAGCATTTTGTAAGAAACAGGCCCATTTTATGGATAAGGAAAATAAATCGAGGGTCAGGGAAAGCAGCTGGCCTGGGTCACCTAGTACAAAAAACAATCCAGTCCGGAGCTTTTACTTCACTATTGACTCACCTAATAAGGAAGAATGGAAGAAACTTCATTCGTTCATAAAATTTTATTACTACCTACAAATACACCATTTCACTTAATCCTCACAACAGTCCTGTGAGACGAATCACAATATTCTCCCCATTTCTCCAGTGAAAGACTGAGGCTCAAGGAGTTAACCGGATTTGTCCAAGGTCACCAGCATGCAGTGGTGTAGCTGAATCTCGAACCCAGTCATTTGTGCTCTGGGTCTTTGCTCTGCACCAACTAAAGATGAAGAAAACAAAAAGTCAGGCTCTCCAGCCCAAGGCCGAGGTGGAAATTGCTAATTTGATTGCTGCGCTCTCTCCTGCTGACTCAGCCTCAGAGGCTTTTTTAACACCTAGCCTCACACAAGCAACCACTGGTGATGGACTGGAGACAGCAGGCAAGAGAAGAGCAGTCAAAACCAGCACAGGGTCCAGCCTACCCTGCAGCAGGGCCGCTCCCCAGCCTGAAGGTGAGCCTGAAGGGGGGGAGGGACCCCCCGGGACCCCCCCAAGCTCGGATCCTCTTCACCCCACAGGTCCCGGGGTGAGGATAGGGCCATTGCTCTGTTGCAGGTAGTTAGCGCTGAGAGCGAGAGCGCCATCCTTAGCCATCCCAGTGGCGTGGGGACCACAGATGCCGTTGGGGCACAGGACCTGTTAGGTGCTTCTCACGTGGTGCCCCAGCCTCACACGCACCCTTGCAAGCTGGCTGTTTTCCCCCAGTTCTCAGATGAGGCAGCTGAGATCTGATGTGGAGAAACTGACAGAGCTAGAACTTGAACCCAGCCTGTCCGGCCCCAGTGCCCACACTCCCTCTGCCACGTCGGCTGTTTTCCTTTCACTGGGATTTCCCTGGTTCTAGGCTGAGGGCTGGAACTGGTCTAACTGGGGCTTGGGGTGGTGGTAGCTGGTCAGTATCTGTCCAGAGGCCCTGTCTCCCGGGACACAATCTGACTGACTTTTTTTTTTTTCTTATTTTGGTAAAGCTTTCCTGAGTAATGGAATGAGCAAACCCCCAGCTGAATGTCAAGAAGGGAATTGGCTTCTGGGCCAGGAGGTGGGAATGTCCAGACTTCCATTGGAGAGGAGGCAGGACCCACCAGTTTGGACATTGACCTTTGACTCCTGAGTGGTTGGGAGTTCACGGGGCTCCTTCCTCCCCACCCGTATCTCTCTTTGTCTCTGTCTCTGTGTTTTTCTATCTCTCCCTGTCAGCCTGTCTCTGTATCTCGCTATCTTTGTTTTTTGTTTTTTGTTTTTTTTTTAAGATTTTATTTATCTATTTGAGAGACAGTGAGAGAGAGCATGAGAGGGGAGAAGGTCAGAGGGAGAAGCAGAGTCCCTGGTGTGGACCTGGGAGCCCGATGTGGGACTCCATCCCAGGACTCCGGGATCATGACCTGAGCTGAAGGCAGTTGCTTAACCAACTGAGCCACCAGGCGCCCTGGATCTCGCTATGTTTAGTCGTCTTTTATTTTTCTGCTCACAAACATATTTCAATTTTTCATGGATTTCCTAAGAAAGAAACACAAACCATTTGTCTCTGATCCAATCTGTCATGAGCATCGCTGGTAGAAATAATCAACACAAAATAAAACTGACATCGGATAAAACTGTGCACAGTAAGAATAGTTATTGACCTAAAAATTGACAGGAGAAGCAAATCTCCATGCCGACAGGAAGCTCTGCAAAAATCTGACTCAAGAGAATTGGGGTTGACAGGAGTCCGGGCTGGAACGGGACATCCCTGGTGGCGGTTGTCCCCAGTTGGTAGCACGTGTGGTGTGCGAAGAAAGTGATTGATCAGTGAACTCTTCATTACAAATTTTAATTAGGAAGGACTTGATCTCAATGAAATCGACCTCAATAAAGCAAAAATGGCAACAGAACAATATGGAAGTGATTTGGCGGTCCTTTGCAGGGAAGTCATCTGTGGTTTAAGTGGGGTCTTTGGGGCACATGCCAGAAAGTGCTTTCTCCCGTTCATCAAAGTCAGTAGAGCTCTTGTGCTTATATTTGAGATGTCCTTGCCATCAACTGGGGAGTCAAAATAGACCTCACAGAATATCATGGTGCTTGAGGTGCTCAGTAAAAGCTGAGTAACTGAGGGGGTGTTTTTTTTGGTAGTCCTGTATTGCTCGACTCCTCACCCAGGCTGGATAGCATCTTTAAAAGGCCTATCTGATGATACGACTTCCCCCTACCTTCTGTGGCTCCAGGACCAAGTTCATCATCCTCTTTGGTGGCCTGATGCTGCTGGCCCTCCGCTTCTTCCTTCACGGGTCTCCCCTGCACTCTCTGGGCTCCAGCCACACTGGCTTCCTTTCCTTCCTTGGGGGGAAACAAGCTGAATGAGAGGCAGTGTAGTGCAGTGGGTTCACATCCCATCTCTGCTACTTAGGAGCTGTGTGACCCTGTACAGGTTACTTAACCTCTCTGAAGCTCGGTTTCTTCATCTGTAAAATGGGAATAATAGCACCCGTGTCATCTGAGGATAAACTGAGTTAGTGCTGGAAAATCTGCTATGTGGCAGCCCTCAGGGCTGTTCAGTCTTTGTCCTGCCTCAGGACCCTTGCCCATGCTGCTCTTTTAACCTTGGCTGGTTAACTCCCGCTCATCCTGCAGACCTCTTCCCAAGCATCTTTCCTTCAGGAAAGCCTCTCAGAGCTCCCTGTTATACAAATCAGGGGCTGCTGGGGGGTAGCACCCTCCCTCCCATGATGACCCATGGGTTCAAAATACCGTGCCAGCCTGTCCTGGCCAATAAGAGATATGACGTCCACACAGCAACCTGTCCTCTGTGGCTTGTCACACACAGGGTGGTCCTGATGGCTCCCCAGTCCCGTTTCCCCCTCCTGGGCTCTGGGGAGACCGAACAGTCTTAGCAGATGCTTGAGCAGATGCCAGCTGCCTCCCTGATGACAGACCCTTAATTGCTTCCTCCGATCCTTTTCATTTTCCTTAAGGGGCTGTCGGCCTGGCCTGGCATCCAGGGTGGGCACAGTGAGCCGCCCTCCCTGCTGCGATGGGAATTCAGGGACCCAGGAACTCCAACTCACCCTCCCTCCCAGTTTCCCTTGAGACGCAGGACCTGCATCAGTTGGGGGCTGGCTATCTGGGCTCCTTAGTCCAACGTGTGCTAAGCTCCTGTGGCCCCAGAGCCTTGGAAATCAGAATCTCCTGGGAATGGAAATGGGGGCGTGTTTAAGATGCTCATTCCGGGGGCGCCTGGGTGGCTCAGTGGGTTAAGCCTCTGCTTTCTGCTCAGGTCATGATCACAGGGTCCTGGGATCAAGCCCCGCATCGGGCTCTCTGCTCAACAGGAAGGCTGCTTCCCCTCCTCTCTCTCTCTCTGCCTACCTCTCTGCCTACTTGTGATCTCTCTCTCTGTCGAATAAATAAATAAAATATTTTTTTTTAAAAAAAAAGGTGCTCATTCCGAGGCCTCAACCGAGCCTGGAGGTTCAACATTGCTGGGAGTGACAGAGACACCCTTTTCCCCCCTTTTATTTAAAATCATTAAATATACATGTGGGTATAACCTGGAGGTGTACTATAATGAATGATGAAAAGTGAACGCCCTTTAGCTCCCCTGGTTAAGAAATAGAATGTTCCCCTTGGGTTCATCTCAAATTGTGTCCTCTTCCCTCCTCTACCCAGAGGGACCATCTTGACTCCTTGATCCTTCTCTTGGTTGTCTTTATGGTGTTACCACCTTGTATCTATCACTACACAGTGAAGTTGGTTTTCATCTGTTCTTGAACTTAATGTAAATGAACTCTTATAGTGTGTATCCTTTTCTGTCCAGCTTTTGTCACTCAATGTCAAGTTTCTGAGTCCCTTCCATTGTGTTGTGTGTAGTGACAGTTTATCCTTTTCCACTGCTGTGTGGTATTCCATTTCAGGAATATGCCACCATCTTTATTCATCTCTTCTACTGTGGATGGACTTCCAGGTTGTTTCCAATTTTGACTCTTAGGGGGAATGCTGCTGTGGATATTCTGGAACGTGTCTTTTGGTAACCATGTGTACTGTTCCTGTTGGGTACATACCTTCAAGTGCAGTTGCTGGGCCATAGCATAGACATGTGTTTTTTTTTTTTTTCTAAGCTTTTTTTTTAAAGATTTTATTTATTTATTTGACAGACAGAGATCACAAGTAGGCAGAGAGGTAGGCAGAGAGAGAGAAGGAAGCAGTCTCCCTGCCGAGCTGAGAGCCTGATGCGGGGCTCGATCCCAGGACCCTGGGATCATGACCTGAGCTGAAGGCAGAGGTTTTAACCCACTCAGCCACCCAGGTGCCCCCCCCCTTAAAGATTTTTTTAAAAAGGCTTTATTTATTTGACAGA